>NC_085961.1:10999805-11292305 GCF_910591565.1 Cydia splendana
AGTACCCAAGATAGAGCTGATGCTGAACCCTGGTTGTACCTAGCGGAACTCAGGTTTGGTGCAACATAGGCACACGCTGTTTTGGACACCCGATTCGTCATGATGAGCATTACCCAAGATAGCTGATGCTGAACCCTGGTAGTACCTATTGGAACTCAGGTTTGGTGCAACATAGACAAACGCTGTTATGGTCATCTCTCGTCGCGTCAAACTGCTGTCAAGAAAATTTCATATCTTGCAGCAAATGGGCCGCTGCCGATCACCACTTCTCGAGTTGACTACGGATTTGCCGTGTAATAATTTTCTTGTACTTTGAACATTAATATATCCTGCTTATTAATCGAAAAATGAAATAATATGTACCTATACTTATGCGCCACGGCGACAATTATTCAAACTTGGATACGCGTGTGGAAATTTTGCAATTTGTTTGTTCACATGCGTTATGTCCAGGATACTTGTGTTAGTCTAAGAATAAATCCAGACTTTCTCGTCGCTCAGCGACAATATTTTTTCGAATTCCGTAGATTCATTTCCAATGTGCTCGATAGTCGTGTGAGGCACGAAATCTGTGAATTTTTCAGATTAGTAATTTTATAACCTCAAAAGTAGTGGTAACTTTTTTCCTCCAAAATTAAATCTGAGTATTATGCACTGAATTATAGTATCGTTTACATATTATTGTAGGTATTACAATATTAGATATCATAGGCGTCCTAGCATTTCGGAAGATAAAGTTAGTTACCTACCACTACTTTTGAGGTTGGAAAAATTCTAATCTTAAAAAAAAAACGGAGTATAACCTAACATTCAGAAACAACAGGGACATAAATAGTAGATGTACTAGGTACCGGAAAACTTTTATAATGCGACATTTTGTACCGCGTTCGGGCAATGATGAAATCGGGGAGTCCGTCCAAATTTCCCGTTTTTAAACTTTATAACCGTTTCGAGCATCCGTGCGACGCGGACGTTTTATAACGCTTTTTATTACTTTTTATTTAATTTAAGTGCTTCTGTCTCGCGTATTTGACATTCTCGCGACTGAATGTTTGAATACTTTACAGGAACACAATTAAATTAATTGAAACATTGCTTTGACATGTATTTGATAAGGTATTGTGATATAGATTTGACCGATATAAAAAAAAACACTCAGAAGGTTATTACTTGGACTGTAAATATATTTTTGCATGTTTGTTACGCAATTACTCCGCCAATCAGGAATTAATTTTGTTAATATTTTTTTAGTTTGATGTTCATGGTCATACTTCGAGGTTCCACATAAATTTAACAAAATTAATTCAGCTGTATTAGTTGTTATTATATTATATGCGATGTCCTCGCATGAGATGTGTTTTATTGTCCTCATTTTAGTTAATCTGTTTCAATACTGTAAACTGCTTGTATTCGGGCACCCCGTTACAACTTCTCACTATATATAGCTTCCGTCGCAAGTTGCGACCTGCGGCCATCCTTGTACATAGTTTAGCCACTTCATACGATTCGTAGCTATCTTGGAGACGAGCACAAGTTTTAATTGATCAATTTAACTTCAACTACCATTTGACCAAGGGACGCCGGTCAAGTAAACACTCGCTGATGCTAATTAACTTGCCTTATCGAGAATTTCCTTAATGAGACTTTGCAAGTTGGAAGAAAAACTTCATTATAGATTTATAAGTTTGAAAATCTTTTGCCGCAGAGTGTTAAAATATAATGAAATGCATTAAGGTTAATTTGAAATCTAAACATTCGTCGGAATCCCTGACTACAATTTTAAAGAATTGGTTTTAATCTAGATTCTGTTTCAGGGGTAAGCTGCGGGTATTTGAGAATTGGGAACCCGAATGTGACGACGATGGTCTTGAATCTAATTGAGAAACTTGTACGATTGCTACGTGTCAATTAATTAGCTACAATAGCTACATAGGTTCTTGTTTTGTTTTAATTTAAATAAATAGTAAGTACCTAAGTAAGTGTTTGAGGTAGTTTAAATTATTTTTCTATTTGATGATACATAGACCCATTAAGAATCAATGGAAATGCTATAAACACATACCTAATAAATTTCAAATACCTGCTTATCAATAACAGATATTTCCAGTAAAACATTGCATATACTGTATTAAGTGAGTTCAGCGTGATGTAATTCTATTTTTTTTTATAAATAGTAAGTTTTTTTACATACTTACTATTTATAACTTTTCAATTTCAATCAAGGCACGGAATTATTTAATTCATATACATATGCACACGAGCTGGGTGTTGAAGAAAAACTTGCAATAAAAAACTGAACTGCACCGGTAATATACTTCCAGAGAAAATTAATTAGAGCTCATATACCTATGCATATTACAGCCTTAATATGAAACTTAAAAAAAAAACTAGCTTGATCATAGGTAAATAAAGAAAAGTGGGTACCTAATGCTAGAACTTCAAACAGAGCTTGGGGCCTGGGCCAAGTTGAAATACAAGTTAGTATTTTAAAACACTACCTACCGCATTTAATTGGGGGCTTATAATAAAAAAATTCAATGTCTTCATTCACAAACTCTCATCAATACCATTTTAGTAAAAATGCGATTGTAGGTAATAGTCTGTTAATTAAACATTTATTTATTTCTGTTTTTTTTAAGTTTTACGAATAAATAAGCACAACTACTCTCTCGAATTAAGATTTTACACTTAATTCTATATAAGTAGTTGTACTGAAGCCTTGTTTTGTGTTTATGTTAAATTAAATTGCCTATGTAAAAATATTGATGGTTTGCAAAACATAAAAGCACGGCATGCAAACCGGCGCCATAAAGTCATCGTTTCCTCTCTTCTTTTTATATTTTCAGTTTAATTCAAGCAAACTTTTAATTGTCTAATTTAATTTTTTTAAATTTACATATCCTGACGTCGTGTGACGAGGTTGGTCTTGTTAAAACACGACGCAGCTTATTAGTGGCTGAGCAAAATATTAATTTGGAGCCGACTAACTTTTATACACGGTGTTGTTTGATCTAGATTTGCATAAAACGAGAAACGGAACCTGTAGGACTGTAGGTCATTGTTTTATGTTTTGCCGAACTTAGTGAAAGAACAGAAAGATGCAACCTGTACAAGTCCATGAACTATCCGAACATATCTTTTCTAAATATTTTTGAAAAGAAGTTCGTATTCATTTGTCAATTTATTAATGTGGGGAAGACTGGCATATAAAATTTTTGGTTGGGAAGAACGTCATAGGGCAAGCAAAGTAGGTACGTAGTCGCATTTGAATACGTACCTACTTTGCTCAGACACATGTAGTAAAAAGGGAAGAGCTCTTTCTGCTCTACCGATCTTCTGTAAGTGGAGTAGATATGTGTACAAATGCAATAAGTAGTTGGAAGCGATAAAGTGCTTATAGACGGTCTTAACCACATTGACCTTAAATTCTAATGAATTGATCGTGATAAAGGAAACCTAAATTTTACTAGTATGCATACACGTGTGATGTAGATTGATAATTAGAAGCATAGAGTAATAAATATAAAGAAAGAGTGGTAACTCCATACATCAGTTTTCTTACCAAAACGCGCGTTATTATAGCGTCAAGTAGCGGAATATATCAGTACTGCTAGTTGACAATAGATGTCGCGGCGAACAAAAAATCTAATGCTCAACAATTTTCAGCTAATATTATAACTGGATTACTCGAAACTCTATTTTCAATTCCTTCTGCTTCTACTATTAGTTGTAAATTGTTTTAGCAATACATTTTTCGTTAGTAGCGACACTGGTGCCATCTGGTGTCAAGTAGCAGTACTAATAGTTCCACTACTTGACGTTAGATGTCGACGATGTAAGAAAACTGATGTATGGAGTTACCACGCTTTCTTTGCTTATATTACTCTATGCTAGAAGTGGTATTTTACTCGACTTATTATACTCGTAATACTGTACGATAATACTTCACTTGTTTTCCTTTGAAGAGTCTTCGAATAGCAATCTATTGCACTTTGCTACTAATGGGATTTAGTTTGCTACTTGTACAGCTCAGCTGCCTGACGATTTGCTTTGTTTACTCAATGAAAAATAACAAACACGAAATAGCCGCGTGCATAATGACGTACGATGTGCTCTAGTTTCTTGTTAGCTTCTAGTTCATTCTGGTCTATCCATTAGGTGTTAATGTTAGTTGCTATTTTAGTATTTTGCTTATTCAATAAAATATACTTACCTATTTCTTTAACAAGGTTTTGACACCTAGAGCTCACAGTGACAAAGAAATTGTTGTGAAATATCCTTAAAACATTTTTAGAAACATTCTTATTTACATAGGGTGACTGCTATAATATAGTAATTGGCCAATCCTAACAAATCAAACAAGTCAATTGAAGTCTTATTGATAACTGTGGCCAATTACTATGTAGTGGCCAATAACAATAGCAGTCACCCATTAGAAGCAGCAAATTAAATTAAGTAAGATAACGTCCAAGAAAAAGAATCAATACATTTTGCTAACTTTGTAAATTATTTTAAGCATAGACTTGTATAAGTGTATGATGTTTTATATACCTAGTTACATAAGCCCTGCATGCCATATTCCACGACGAGCTTGCGTTTTGCGTTCGGTAGGTTATTAACGTTTATGAACGACATCGACAGTCGCTTGCCAGAGACAGAGACATGACCCGGGGCCTGTTACTCAGACAGCGATGGAATAGACAGCGTAGGTCTATCCAGAGTGTATTTTGATTGCCATAACATAACCTATCGGCATTGTTTGACTGCTGGATGCTGGTAAGCGGCCACTATGAGCTATACATTGTACAACTCATCTAACTGGCGTTGTCTTGGGTTTTTGCTACGGCTCAGTTAGGGCCTACCGCGAAAACCAAAATTCGCAAATTGCGGGGAAAGTCGCACGCCCTTACTGCTAGGTTATCAACGCTCACTGTCACTACTATGTACCAGCCTTTTCCCGTGACTTCCTCTGCTTGAAATGATGATGATGAATGTTAATGTCTTCCCGGGCCTCAAACTATTATCTACATACCAAACTTCCAAAAAATATTGTGCTGATAAAAACTCCATAGGTATTTAATGTTTTAATTTATAGGACTAACGCATTGTAAGTAGGTAGTAGGTAAAAAAAAGAAACTCATTTCAACAAGAGGTTTCATCACTTATAATTTCTTTTAGAGGTTCACTTTGAGTTAAACTGCAGCTAAGAATAATTTAGCATCAAGCGCCAAGAATTTCAAATTGCACCGGATAGAACAATTAGCGGTAAAATTAAAAAAAGGAACTTTTACAAGGAAACTGGTGAACTTTGCAAGATAAACTAGTGTTGGAGAAAGAATTTTTTGCTGGTCCGAATGATGGTTTTTTATTTTTATGTCTGGAGAAGAAAATAATACAATTATAAAGTGCCAATATACGCAATGATATGGTATTAGATAATAGGATAGGTACTTTCAACCCCTACCTAAATACCTAAATTATGCCTAAAGCCTACCGCACACAATAACGCACTAATATGCGAGTACGAGCGAGATGCATAAAAAGTAAGTTATGTTCTCGATAGCGTTTATGTCAGTGCCAAACTGGTGGTAGCCACACAGTATTTTTTACAGAATAATTTATTACCTTTCAGAACTTTGTTTTTTATAAAAAATCCTCTACATTTCCTATAATTCAATTTACGGACGTAATTGAGTTTACGACTTTTAAATTATGAGACATTAGCATCAATGTCGAACCAAGGTAATTGTAAATACGTAGGTACTTTGCAGTGAGACAGCATGAGAATGTCAAATAAAAGTCAGATTACTACGAAAGTCGGTGCAGAATAAGCTTAGACGGCCTCTATTATTGCAGATAATTGATCGTTAGTAACGAATAGCCTTCCATGGCACGTGACGCGGCTCGCGTGTGATTCCGAGGCATTACCGCCAGATTACCGCGAACCCTTTATCTCACCGGCCAGGCGGCGCTCATGCGGGACATTGGCTCGGCTCGCTGGTGGAGAAAAGCCGAGAGAGTATTGCTGTAATCCCATAGATCACATGTACGGTCAGCCAAAAAGTGGTCTACCACTTTTCGACTCTATCAATCAGATGATAGAGTCGAAAAGTGGTAGACCACTTTCTTGGCTAACTGTACTAAAACTTAAACATATAAGACCACTAATTTTATATACGCCAGTGCATTGAAAGTATTAGGGACCAAATTTGTACAGACATACATTCACAGCTTTATATCTACACAGTTAAGTGGCATTAAAGTTGAAAGTGTATTACACATCGTTGCAAAATAATAATAATACATATTACTATAGAATCTGGGAAAATACCTAAGGATTATCAGCCTGGAAAATGCCATAGAATATCACTAATATCAGGACGGCTACCGTGAAAATCGAAAATCGTCAATTGCGGGCATTTTTCTCTGTCACTCTAATTACGTCTTCATTGGAGTAAAAGAGAAAGATCCCCGCAATTTGAGAATTTCTGTTTTCACGGTAGCCCCTCAGGTTGGCAATGCTTTGTCTCGCCGAGGTTCGTTTAGAGGTTTTCTCAATAAAATGTATGAAAATGGGAACAAAACGTGGCATACGTGGCATAATTATTCTGTTTGCTCGCACAATTGTAGTGTGGTCCGCCCTCTGGATAAATTATAAAGTAACTGTTCAGTTCACAATAATTTTATTCAGACCACATTTAAAGGTTCATCAAATGTAACGACAAACTTTAAACATGAATTAAGAAACCACGATTTTTGTTAGTTGTTACATATATGCAATAACCTTTCTTTATATTGTTTTAACTACCCATCCTACCAAATTTAAAACTAATTTTGTACTTACTAACATTGATTGAACTAAAATAAGTAACGAGCTTTCGGCCCCAGTGAGTTCTCTTGTGCCTCCTCTTTGGATTTTCAGGGTTCAGGGCACTTCCCATGTTTGGCAGCTAGAGATTAAGCCACTTAATTGCCAAATCAACAACCTTTTTTCTGTAGCTTATCGGGCTCGCTATTATTGATGAAGGAATAAAACTATGATGTCATCATTTCTCAAATAACTAACTAAGCAAACTGGTTAACAAGAAAAAGGCAATATTTTGAACAATAGTTGTATAAGACCCACAACATGAGGCAAATAAAAACCAGCAACTATTACTATTACCTATTAGGGTTCATGAGTAACATACTGCTGACAAACTGACCGACGGATATACAGACATATAGACAAACGCAGGCTCGTGTCCACCGTCGGGTACGGAACCCGAAAATCAGCATTACCTGATTTTAGTTGATTCTCTAACGTAGATTATGTTTTATGTTATAAATTATGCATCAAAATCGAAAAACATATTGTAATCAATTTACTTTGATAAGAATTCGAATATAAATTTATTTTATAGTGTTAATCAGAACAGCTTCATGATGCAGTGTCTGCAATGTTCTCTACCTTGAATGACAGGTGAAATAATTTATCAAACCCACAATGCTTTTTGTTCATATTCTTAGTATTTACAGAGTACCTTTTAGTAACTAGGATGGATGGTTCCATCTGTCCAATATCTTGGTCCAATGTGTATTTGCGTCTCACATTTAGCTTAACGAGAGATTGAATACCATCCTAAAACAAGTGTTTGAGTAGCACAAGATTCCTCTAAATTAGCTTGATTACTTAAGTCTTCTTACATTGCACACAAGTAGGTCTGACTACGAGTATAATTATCAGACCCAAATAAACTCCAACAAAAAGGTCCATCGATCTCTTGCATTAGAGAAACTTAGGGCTTGGAACTTGCCCCATACAACACATGGCCATTAGGAGGGTCAGTCCATGTGTGGTTAACTTTGAGTAAGTGCTTTACTAGTGAAATTAGCTTACTTGGGTCGGCCGTGACAGATTTATCAATTAAGAGTAACAGACGCGGGTGAATTTACGCCAAACAACAGAAAAAATGTAAATATATAAGTCTATTTCAATATCTAATCTATTATGTCGCCAGCAACATGCTGAGATGGGACCATTTCGTGACACTTTATTTTTCACTATGTTTTTTCTATGTATGTCTGTTGTCTGTGTGTTTACGAATAAAAAACTATTCTATTCTATTCTATTCTATTCTATTTGTACTCAGATCAAGATTTAAATAGATATAAAAATGTCACAGGCTTGTAACCCTTTGACTTTGCTGTCTACAGCAAAGTCAAAAGAGACATGCACGTGAAGAATTACAATTCCACGAGAATAATATTAAAAACGAAATGCAGAGGCTAAACAATAATTATTATTAACAAATCCGCCTTAGTAAAACTAACATAGTTTTTCGTGCACGTTTCCTCTATGTTTGGAATATGCTTGCGCCATTAACGTATACATCTATGGACTGGCCTTACGGGCACTAAAAATGGTACTAGTTTAGCGGTGTGACTCACGAATTCCAGCCAATCGTGCAGTCTAACGCAACTAGTTGCGACCAATAGCGCGCGTGATGCGAACTCATCAACCAATCGCGCGCGTGATGCGAACTCATCAACCAATCGCGTTGTACCGGTGTCACACCGCTGTACTGGCCCCTGTCATGCCTCATTATTATTGTCCGTAAAGCCAGTCCCTAGATATCTATGTCAATGGCTTGCGCAGGAAGTTGCGGTGCGCGAGCAAGCGGGCGAGCGAGCAACACCACGGTGATTTCGTCTTGGAAGCTGGTGACCGCGCCACGGAATGAAATGAAATTAAAAGAATAGTGACCCGTTTTTTCCTTTTGAAGTACGGAACGGTACGGAATAAATAAAGCATTTAATACAAGCAACAAATATTATGTTGAAAACGAAATCCTTAGCCTAACAATACAATCTAATAAACAAATTCAATAACCCGACATCTCTATTCAAGGTTCTATTTGGTCCCGAACTGTAAAGATTCATTTTTCTTCGTCTATAAAAGAAAATCAATGTTGTGAAACTTTGGGTAAGGTGACCTTGAAACATAATACAAGTTTTTGCCTTAAATTCGTAATTCTCAAGTTTGCGATGTCCAAAAAGAACGCCCGATCTAAAAGTGAATGAGTCAAACGCGGCAAAGTAAGACATTAAAACGAATCGGTTGCCATGATCATTTAAAGAGGTGCGTAATGTCCTCTAGCCGCCAGAATCAATGAAATATTATTTGATATTTACCAGGGGGGCGATTTTTGAATTTCGATCGCTCGATTTCGTCACTCGAAAATCGGTGGAACCCGACGAAATCCAAATTTTTGAAATACTAGCGATAGAAATTTGGAATCGAGTGGTATTGACCACTCGTTTTCAATTCTATTAGTAGAATTTAAAAGCCTAGTAGTGGAGATATTATTGAACGAAATACACGAAAACAAGCGGTCGAAATTCAACAATCGGCCCCCAGTCACTTTTCGGTGAGGAAACCGGACTAATCCCAACTAGGCCTAGGCAATCCCTCTGGGTTGGAAGGTCAGATGGCATTCACTTTCGTAAAAACTAGTGCCTACGCCAATTCTAGGGATAAGTTGCCAAGCGGACCTCAGGCTCCCATGAGCCGCGGCAAAATGCCGGGACAACGCAAGAAAGATGATGAATATCAATTCAAAGGAAAGGAGAGGGAGTTAGTGAGTGTATTTCAATAAAGTACACATGGGCTGAAAAACATCAGACCAAGTCAAATATAAATTATTTTTGGTAGGGATTGATTTTAAATAACAGAACTACTTTGTTACCAGTTTTATTTTTACATTGTTACCGGATGATTAATTAACTTAAAGCGTACGTAGCATTGTGAGTTGTAACACTTGTCAAAAATATTAATTATCCCAAGAAGATAGCGGGCATGAAAAGTAATTTTCTCAACTAACTTTTCGTTGGAATGAATTTAAGTCTTACTCGTATATAATAAGACTCATAATTAACTAAACCTACAGCATCTGGTAATGTGCTAATATTATGGTCAGTTCATCGTGATTCGAGAATATAGTGGCTTTTCTTATTAAAAATTTAATATCATTAATTATACCTTTCCAAAAATTTTCCTGCATATTACATTAATGAGTCTAGCTCTGAAGTCAATCAGGAAAAAGAAAAACCTTACTATGTATTAAAAAAAATAGGTTAATTTTATTTCTAGCAATTACCCACATAGCTGTCCGTAAGAAAAAACATGCATTTAGGTACGGTCAAGAACAATTTATGAAACAGGTAGAGTAGGTACATTTTCTCAATTTATATTTATATTAAAGAGGCCCAATTTGACAATCGAAAACTAACATGTCCCTTGTGTATGTCGTGGAGATCCGAAACAGATATTGTTCTCCCTTCTTCAAATTATATTTCCGACCCAGATACCGAATTATGTTTTGAAATAAAAGACATAAATTACAAAGTACACAAATTACGATAGAAACTATTATAGTTACAAAAACAAAGTTTTTTATGATTATATTGTACACTTGAAAGCAAGCAAGGTTTACAAAATCAACCTCGATATATTACGGACCGACTATAACATCCCAACCGCTACTGATTTACAATCAACATCACCAACTTATAAACAGTGGCTCGCTTGCCAAATTTGTGGGCCATGGCAGCCATCGCTTGCATTTATCGCCTAACACGGGATAGCACAGTTTCACGAAAATTATTTATACACCAATATATCATCACACAAATGCATGCACACTTTCAGCAAATTTTAGTCTTTACACAATACCAATAGTAGGATATAAGTATGTAATACCAAAAGGAATGTATTATGTTGAAATAAAGTAGCATACATACCTACCTTTCCTACTTAGTAGGTACGGTACATATGTAGGTAACCTTAGGAGTTAGGTAAAAGAGTCGATATTGATAAAATATTACGTGTATCGAGTACCAATAGTTGGCTCAGTTTTTGATATAATATATCAATAAGTTTAAAGACTAAAGGGGCCCACTGATTACCAGTCCGCCTGCAGTCTCTGGCCTTATCGGGCGGCCTGCCGTCCTAGACCAATAACGTCCACAAACATAAGCGATTATTGCCGGCCGGCAATGGTCTGCTGCCACCTCTGCGACTACAGACGAGTCGTCAGTTTCCCACCGTACGGCCGTCCGCCGGCAATAGTCTGATATAATTTTGACAGGTCCCTACAAATTGACAGTTCGCCGGACGATATCAGCCTGTCAGTTGATCGCAAAAGGCCACACATTAACAGTTCTACTTCAGATTTTGGACTGACGGCTATTCGAACTACGGCTCGTCGATTCCGGTCAGCGTCGACAGATATCTGCCGGACAGTCCGTGGCCTGCAGGCCAATTTACACACACATTATCAGATAGCCAGCCGGTGGCCTGTTGGCCGTCATCTGCTGTCAGTCGAGAGCCTTCAGTTTCATGTTTTTCAACTAGTTTAATTTTTTCATCAAAATGGACAGTCGACGTCAAAGATAATGTTTACACTTTTGGACCTTATTCCTTTGTAATAAGGCAAAAAATGTAAACATATTTTTGACTACTATAGTGAAACCTGGTTAAAAGGGGATATTACTGCAATGTTCTGCCGCCAGAGTGCAGCACTACCGACTCAGTAAATTCATAGACTAACTTATACATACTGTGCCTTAAACTGTTTTTGACAAGTTTTCACAGACAATAAAATATGACATTGATGCATCAAGGCGGTTTATTAACAAGGGCCTACCGGTAAACGCGAAAATCGAAATTTAGTTATCTGCCTCTTTATCGCTCGAATATACAAGAGTGATAGAGAGATAGATAACGAAATTTCGATTTTCTTGTTTCGCTGTAGGCCATGTGATTGACGTGACGTGTGATGTGTCAATGTGGTTTGTTTACTGTATGTGCCACAAAGGTGCCACCTACGCACTAGGTTGTTGTCGAATACAATGGCTCGCTTTTCGTATATACTTGCAAATGATTACATCGAGGATGAATGTGTCACTGAGTTTCATAGGATACTTTCCCAAAACACAAATTACCGTCCCCGCGACGTACTTTTGATGCAGGCTATGCATCTAATCGAGTCCGTTCCCGCCGAAGAAGAATTAATGATATATTAAATATATAGTAAAAACTAGAAGGGTTGTGAAACTATAAGGGTTCCTATAGGGTAGTTGAATACGGAATCCTAAAAACAGGCAAACAACCTCTGTAAAATATAACGATGCGAGCGGAACACTAAATGCCTCGAGCTATCTCGGGCTTGGCCAAATTATTTATTACAAGGTATCAAACAAAAAAATCACTCGGGTAACGGCCAAGTAGACCTAATATTATGTAGAAAAGGTTTAAAAGAGTAGAATGAATATAACAAAAACATAACAGTAAAGTATTTTCATTTTTTTCAATTTGGTATACATAGATAGTACCTAAATAAGAGCCGGTGTAAGTAAAAGTATGTTGAATCCACCGCTTGCAGCTTGTGACTCCATATCCTTTTTTTGTAATAATTGTCACATATTACGAGAATTTCGGGTAGGTAATATCGCCACGCCACGCTCTGTAACTCCGAACACAGTTTGCTCCAGATATTCTCTTAACTTAAAACGGAATGAATTAATGATGTCATAATTCGGATCCCACTTGTAGCTGAAGAATTTCAAGCGTAATAGGTCTTATCTCTTGTCTAAGCAGGTACCTCCATACTTGCGCTAGTGTTTCTACCACGTGTCTTTATAGCGGAATCAAAACGCACAATAGCTAGTCTTTTCATTGCTAGCTGCCGTGAACGCCATCGAAGGTATACCTCCCGGCGTTGTCTTGAGAACTATTAAAATTTTAACCAGTGTTGGTATATTGGGACGCTAATTTCCCTATTTGAATCTTTCAATGTTTGCTCCTTTTTTACTCGGTTACTTACTCTTCCAGCAATCAATAATCAAGTCTGTATTTTCAAATATATAAGCCATGCAAATACAATAATAACATGTCACATTTAAAATTAATAGAGAAAAAAATAGGTTTATGTTATAATTCTCTCTATGACATTTATTTTTGACTGACAGTAAACAACAGTTGCGAGGTAACAACATGATAAATAAAGAAAAGTCTTGACAAACTAGATACTATGCAACCTTCGCATTGTTGTATTCATGCCTTAAAATTAAAATGATGCCTATGAACCAACTATGAACTCTAACTATACTAGAATTAAAGTTGAATTTTACTAACGTACATATCTGTTTTTTTTTTACTGATTCTATTTCAATTTGACAGAAGCCCTACCGTATTTAAGGTTAATAAGGTCTACTGGCCTTAAAATTGTGTATGAAATTACAAGCAAATATCAGCGTCATAAATTAAGTATTGGATCCGTGATGTTCGAAGACAAAAAGTCGTATGTTTATTTTAGGGACTATGAACTCTTAAGTACTAGGAATAAAGTAGAATTTACTAATGCTGTAACGTGTGTCGATCGCCGGCCGGCTACCTCATGATGTGTGTTTGACTGGACTCGAGGCCACGGACTGTCCGGCGGATATCTGTCGGCGCTGACTGGAATCGTCAGGCGGCCACACACTATCGGTTCGTGTAAGTCGTCAGGCCGAAAACTGACAGAGAACTGTTTAGTGTGTGGCCTTTTGCGGTCAACTGACAGGCTGATATCGTCCGGCGGACTGTTAATCGGTGGGCCCCTTTAAGGGACTTTTCAGAGCACGCCATACTTTTAATTGTAAATTGCAAACCGACTAAAAATAAAAAAAAATGCAATTTTTTTATTTAATTTAATTTTAATGTTAAAAATTCTCTAAGAAACATAAGGTAATAACATATATTGAATTTTTAATCGGTTTGAGTCCCGGACGAATTAAAAAATATATTTGTATGCAGTTTTGTTACTTTAAAAAAATAAAATAATGTTCCTTTTGAGTAAAATGTGCTGACTTAAGGTTTTAAGGTACTTTCCCTCCAGGGCCCATTATTTTTTTTCACACTGTATACAAGGGACGACAACAACATTGAAGCACATCGTAGAACTTTGTGCCTATTAAGTCAAACAATAATATTGTTAGTACAAACAGCAACACTCCTAACTGTACATCGGTGGCCCTTATTACGTAAGGCATAAGGTCCACCGATGTACAGTTAACAGTGTGGGCGATGGTACAGCGGACGGCGCATCATCAGTGCAACAGAGTTCCCGACTAGTCAAAGGACTTGTTTTTGGAATTTATAAACAGAGAGTTAACTGGTTTAGAATATAAGTAGAACTTTTCACATAATTACATTTTAGTAGAATTTTGTTGCTGGCTCGTTGATATAGCGTTATTTTAAAATCTATTTTATATGCATACGTGCCGTGTTAACATATTGTATATTTAAGTAAAAAATACTCGTTATTTTATCGTTTTTGAGTCAGATTTACCTACATATAATTACTATACCAACCACAATAAACTTTTTTTTTCAAATCTATCTATATATACATATAATAAAGCTGAAGACGGTCGAAAGTCTGTACATGGAAGATATTTGAAAAAAAGTTGGCTGGGGATACTTAGAATCGATAACAGAACACGTTCCAAAAGTTTTTAGAATTTTTGTCTGTTTATCTGTTTGTCTGTTTATTTGAACGCGCATCACGTGAAAACGGCTGAACGGATTTTGATGAAAACTTTACTAATCTGTCGAGAAAATCCCCGGCCAGGTTATAGGCTATAAAAATTCAACCCCTAAAAGGGGAGGGGGGGTAGCCACAACAATCGATTGACTTAAGTTTAAGGAAGGAGGGGCAAACTTTTTTCAAATATGTGCTACCACTATTGAGTACCCTGGTAAACTAACAGATGGCGCTGAATTTAATACGTTGTGACATGAATAAGCTACCGAGGAAAGATTTTGCCAAATTAACTCTAAGTTTAGTAGACACGGATATCAACAAAAATAATTGAATAATTATGTTGATTTAATAAATTAATAATATATCGAAAAATGTTCGCACTCGCTTCGCTCGCGTTCTCAATAACTTTCTAAGATATGGCGACTGCAGCAGCATTACTCTGTTGCAACGTTGCTGCTGCAGCACTGTCAATTTTCGTGATAAAATGATGTGACTGACTTCCATACTAAAAGTACAAATGTACAACTGTCTAACTGTCTATCAAATTGCGTTTTTATATCGAAAAAATTTCGCGTTTTCTATTACTTTCTAAGATATGGCGACTGCAGCTGCATTACTCTGTTCCAACATTACTGCTGTAGCACTGTCAATTTTCGTGATAAAATGATGTACCGGATTTCCATACTAAAAGTTTAAATGTACAACTTTCTATGAAATTGCGTTTTTATATCGAAAAATTTTCGCGCTCGCTTCGCTTGCGTTTTTAATCACTTTCAAATATATGGCGACTGCAGCAGCATTACTCTGTTGCAACGTTACTGCTGCAGCACTGTTAATTTTCGTGATTAAATGATGTGACTGATTTCCATACCAAAAGTAAAAATGTACAACTGTCTATCAAATTTTGTTTTTATATCGAAAAATTTTCACGCTCGCTTCGCTCGCGTTTTCTATTACTTTCTAAGATATGGCGACTGCAGCAATATTACTCTGTTGCAACGTTGCTGCTGCAGCACTGTCAATTTTCGTGATAAAATTATGTGACTGATTTCCATACTAAAAGTACAAATGTACAACTGTCTATCAAATTGCGTTTTTATATCGAAACATTTTCGCGCTCGCTTCGCTCGCGTTTTCTATTACTTTCTAAGATATGGCGACTGCAGCAATATTACTCTGTTGCAACGTTGCTGTTGCAGCACTGTCAATTTTCGTGATAAAATTATGTCACTGATTTCCATTATAAAAGTAAAAATGTACAACTGTCTATCAAATTGCGTTTTTATATCAAAAAGTTTCGCGCTCGCTTTGCTCGCGTTTTCAATCACTTTCTAAGATATGGCGACTGCAGCAACATTACTCTGTTGCAACGTTGCTGCTGCAGCACTGTCAATTTTTGTGATAAAATGATGTGGCTGATTTCCATACTAAAAGTAAAAATGTACAACTGTCTATCAAATTGCCTATTTAAGTATTTATATCGAAAAAATTTCGCGCTCGCTTCGCTCGCGTTTTCAATCACTTTCTATAATATGGCGACTGCAGCAGCATTACTCTGTTGCAACGTTACTGCTGTAGCACTCTCAATTTTCGTGATAAAATGATGTGACTGATTTCCATACTAAAAGTAAAAATGAACAACTGTCTATAAAATTGCGTTTTTATATCGAATAATTTCCGCGCTCGCTTCGCTCGCGTTTTCAATTACATTATAAGATGTTATAAAGGTGACATTCTGGTGGCGACTGCAGCAGCATTAGGTACTCTGTTGCAACGTTACTGCTGCGGCACTGTCAATTGTCGTGATAAAATGATGTGATTAATTTCCATTCTCAGCTGTATTGCGGCAATGAACGTCACTCAATTTACCAAAAAAATTCAATGTAATCTTGATGACCCTTGGTCTAGACATGCTTAGGGCATCAATATATCTTAATCCGGCACTGGTCGTTTGCGCATTCCCGAAAAAAATCGAAACATTCCCGAAAGTCTCGCAACGCATTGTGGTTACTGTTAGAAAAATATATTTTTCATTCTTGTCTATGCTCCTTCTCTATAAAAAGCTGGGTGACCATAGACTAACTCTCTTTTACATTTATCCCGCCTGTAGCTGTAAGTCATACCTGTGTCGTCCTAAATTAAATTAATAGAATATGTTTTAATCTTCAACTCCGAATTTACAATACAGTCGTTGTGTAATCATAATACCATACCATGAATAAAATAATTGTGCATGACATGGAAGATTGTTTGAGTTGTGTCCGCCACCACTAGAAAACCTTCCTGCGCTTTCGACTTTGCTAAAAGTTACAAGGGGCACGTGGTCTTCCTCAGAAGTCTGAAGAAGACCACGGTGAGTGGCGGTCTAGCCAGGCAGGCCGCTTCGCTTTCGCTCGCGCGCGTATACCTTACGCCTTACTGTATCGTCCGATATACGTGATTTAAACGACAGAGTAGTAGGTGCACCTACTACTCTGTCGTTTAAATCACGTGTAAAATTTGAATAAGGGCGAAAAAACTATTGACTTTGGAGTGTAGTTTTATTTAGTGGTACCTAATTGTAAAATATTTTATCTGGACTACAGTCCTCTAGCATATCCATCTGTCAACTTTACTTCAAGTTCCGCCTCCAGGGGAGAGGGAGAGAAATTAGGATTAGAAATTAGCCGCTTACTGACACAGACCGAATTCCACGCGGGCGGAGCCGCGGGCACAGCTAGTAGTTAATATGCTTCTTGAAGTGTTGAACTTGCTTACAGTTATGATCATAGTTTCAATAACTATGCCTATTTACTTTTTATGTTTAGGTTGTAATGCTCCTTGGCGTTACAACTTAGATAAAAATACAGGAAAACGCAAAACTTTAATTATTTATTTAATCTTATTTATTTTAATCTTTATTGCATAATACATGAAGGTACAAATGGCGGACTTCATGCCTTAAGGCATTCTCTACCAGTCAGTAATTATAATTTTAAAATGGATAATAATATAATGATTTACGTAGACCCGATCTACAACACTATTTATGTATCTCAAACTGTAGGCAGTTTAGGTCCTGTAGTTAGCAATTAGGCGTTCATTTCACGCGGACTGATCCTACTAACACGGGCGATACATATGCATTAAATGCAAGTGTATGTAAATGTATCATGAAACTTGTGGCTAGAATGTTTTGTACACTATAGACAGGCAATATTCGCAGACTACAATGTACCACAATGAAGAGTTTTTTGTTTAATTTAATAACCAAAACACAATTTTTTTATCATCTATTAGATAGAAACGATCAATTAAACGCCACGAGACTTCACCCCACATCCTGTACCTAATCAACTAACACAAAACAGTTCAGAAATATCCTATTAGGTACTAGCACCCTAGCACTGTATCAATAAAAGGGAAGCTTTTGAATTCCTCAGAGAGTCCTACATAATTCCTGGAAAGTTTGGGGCATACGCAAAAGCTCCCATTTCAATAGGTCTATTGTAAAATCATTTACTTACTTACTCGTGTTCTAATATGAAAACAATATTGTAGATACTAGAAGGGTGCTAGACTGCTGGCAGTTTAATACTTATGTCGTAGGTACCTATGTATATTTTCTCAAAAATGGACGGCAAAGTCGACGTTGCCGTATAAAAAATTGGTCGCGAAGTGCGGAGTTTATGGTCAGTCAAAAATTAAAAAGTTAAAAACATTGCAGTCTCGATTTTGGGACTGCAATGTTGCATACAATTTCCATTATTTGTCGTGTTCCAAACTTTTTAAAAGTTGAAATGGCCATATCAAATGAAGGCACAGGCCCATTAAACAGCCAAACAGATGATTAGTACTTATAATTATAATGTTGGTACTGCGACTATTTAGCTGTCTCAAATAGGTTGGCGTATTTTCGGCAGAAAAATACACTTCTATTTTTTAATTAAAAAAATAAAAAGGCGGCAAAGCTAATTTTTTCAATTGTTTCTACTTTTTTCTGTGAAAATATATACGTAAGAACGTTGCTTCTGTAAAATACTTCTATTATATTTATATTTCTTGCACCATTTTTGAGAAAAGCACTATATATGACTTGGCTGGAAGGCTACTTGCTGGCTTCGGCTTCAATTAAACGGACTCCCAAGGTCGTCCGTTTAAAACGAATCCTCAGCCTGCAAGTAGCTACTTCCGAGCCTCGACAATAATGTACTATTTTTATTATTTGTAATTTATTGGCTACTGGTGGTACTGGTAGATGACCAGAATATTATGTTTGTGGGATTCCGAGAGCGACAAAATCAGTACATAATTATTATGGTGCTACTTTACCGCACCAGTGCGGTAATTAGCACTTTACGTGCCTATGTCGAAAATTTAAAGGGCCATATATAATGTAAAACGTTGTACGATACACGTGCGAATAGTATCCCCTTTGTTTTAATTTATCGCCACTCGTTGCGAATTTCCTACTTTTCGCACTTGTAATATATGTAGAGTACTTCGCACTGATATGATTGTAGTGATTATGGATCTCGAGGTGTAGGGCCGAATCATAGTCGAGTAAAGGTTCCGTCACACAGGCGCGTTTTCCGGGCGGAGCGTGAGAGGGGCGTGAGCGTTTTATATGTAATAGCGGCGCGCCCCGCTCGGAAAACGCGCCTGTGTGACGAAGCCTTAAACGTTTCCTGGATTAGAAATGTAAGCCGACCAATACGGCTCCGTTATTTCAAGTTTTGTGTCGTCATACCTAATGTTATTGCCCATTTAAGGTTACATGATTCAATGTCAGAAACACAGTGCACATATTCACAAATTGGAAGTGGCTGCAAGTAGTATTCTAATATCGTTTGAATAGGAATGAGCTTCCCTTCACCATAATTATTCCCATCTACGAGTCACCAACCTAAAAATAAAAAATATTTCACCACACCAACCTGAAGCAAATATTAAATGTAAAATATCAAACAAAATCAAACCAAATCAAATCCAAATGAATGTAATTAAAAATTTATCATCCAAAATCATCATTTAAAAGTAATTTCTACCAGCAAACATAAGAAACCAACTCAAAATTTGCATTTGATTACTTTGTCTCACATGTGAATAAAATGCAACATTGCTATCAGTTTTTAAAGTGCAAAGTAAGCCTTTCCGAGCTGGTGTGGTGAAAAAAATATTATTTAATATTTACCTATTCTTGCTACTTCAATGCAGCACTCTAAGAGATTTTTCTTGTTATTTTTGAAAAGCTGTTAGGTGTGCTTAGGTAAGCGAATGGTTATGAATCCATCATTCCCCTTAATAGATTGTGCACTGGGGCGAAGTTTTAACGAAAAATGCAAGGTAGTATTTAGAACGGGTAGTGCTACCGCCAAGATCGAATGTGTATGCAATCCTAATGTCTCTAAATGTACACAATGATCACCGTAGCGTAGAACAGTAGCGTGCTTATTGGTGTGTATGCTTAATATTCGGTTCAATAGCAAGCCTATGTGGAATACATGATACATTTCGGAGAATATACGACAGGAGTACACGAGTTAAATCTCCCGTCTCCATTATGCTACCTCAGCAATATTTAAGCGGTCGCGAACTTTTTTTTTACTAGCCTATTTGAGTGTCCCACTGCTGGGCAAAGGCCTCTTCCCTTGATTTCCACACCTCCTGATTTACCTAGTGTCTCCACCGGCCAGTTGTTCAGGAAGCTATCCAGGTCATTCCGCTATCCCCGTCTAGGTCTGCCCCGTCCGCGTCCCTCTACCGTCTACTGGCATCCATTTGTTTTTTTTCTGTATCTACTTTTAATCTTTAGCGGGGTCAGGGGTGCTAAGAATCTCCGGCAAAGATCCGGCTACCCGCCCCGACGACGACTGGCCCTGGTAACACACAACATACGCACTATGAGGACTGACGAAAAGATCTGCGAGCTGGAAGAGGAACTGAGCAGGTTACACTGGGACATTGTAGGGTTATGCGAAGTCCGTAGAGAGGGGGAGGACACGACAACCCTGAAGTCTGGTAACTTGCTCTACCACCGGGAGGGCGACCAACAGTCCCAAGGTGGTGTCGGGTTTCTCGTTCACAAGTCCCTCGTAAACAACATAATAACCATCGACAGTGTGTCGAGCAGGGTGGTATACCTAATACTCAGAATATCCAAAAGATATTCGCTGAAGGTCATTCAGGTATACGCACCGACCCTGTCACACTCCAATGATGAAGTAGAAGCTATGTATGAGGACGTAAGTAGGGCCATACATACTTCTAAAACCTACTTTACTGTTGTTATGGGGGACTTCAACGCAAAGTTGGGCAAGAGAAGCGGGGATGAGTTGAGAGTGGGGCAATTTGGGTATGGGCAACGGAACCCTAGGGGTCAGAGGCTGGCCGACTTTCTGGAGAGAGAGGAACTCTTCATGATGAACTCTTTCTTCCAGAAGCCGCCTCACAGGAAATGGACCTGGATGAGTCCTGACGGTTCCACGAGAAACGAGATAGACTTCATCATGACCGACAAGAAACGGATATTCAGTGATGTCTCTGTGATCAACAGGGTTAAGACCGGTAGTGATCACCGAATCGTAAGAGGCACACTGAATATCAATATTAAACTTGAAAGGTCCAGCCTGATGAAGTCTACGCTCCGACCTACTCGAGCCCATGTTCAAAACCCCGAAAGCTTTCAACTCGAGCTCTCTAACCGCTTTGCTTGCCTAGAGAACTTGGCTTCAGTGGACGAAATCAACGACGGGCTAGTGGAAACTGTCCACACAGTAGGGTCTAAGTTTTTTAGACCCCGCCGTAAAGATAGACCTCAGAAATTGACCGAGCAAACCTTAAACCTCATGGCTGAACGACGCTCGTTACAGCTGCAGTCTCCCGATGACGCGGAGTCATATAGGCAGCTCAATAGACGTATATCTAAGTCCTTGCGACATGATCTGCGTCTCTTTAATACTAACCGTATTAAAGAGACTATTGAGCGAAACCAAGGCTCCAAAGTGTTCGCAAAGGACAAGTCTATTGGGCAAAGCCAGCTGACAAAGCTGAAACGGGAAGATGGCAGCATAGCGTCGAGCAAAGCGGAGGTTTTAGGTGAGATCGAGAGGTTCTATGGACAGTTATACACTTCGATCGCAAAGCCCGTTGACAGCTTGGTAGGAGATCCAAGAGCCAAGCTGTCCCGACATTATACCGAAGATATCCCGGACATCAGTCTGTACGAGATTAGGATGGCCCTGAAGCAGCTTAAGAACAACAGGGCGCCGGGCAAAGACGGAATCACTTCAGAGCTTCTGAGAGCGGGTGGAACACCGGTACTTAAAGTCCTCCAGAAGCTCTTTAATTCCGTCTTGTCCGAGGGCATAACGCCTGAAACATGGAATAGAGGCGAGGTGGTGCTGTTCTTCAAAAAAGGTGATAACAACCTATTGAAGAACTACAGACCCATCACGCTCTGAGCCATGTCTATAAGCTGTTTTCAAGGGTCATCACGAACCGTCTCAAACACAGACTTGATGACTTCCAGCCTCCCGAACAAGCCGGTTTCCGAAAAGGCTATAGTACCATAGACCACATCCATACGCTGCGGCAAGTTATACAGAAGACCGAAGAGTATAACTTGCCATTATGCTTAGCGTTTGTGGACTATGAGAAAGCCTTCGATTCGGTGGAAACATGGGCGGTGCTTGAGTCTCTTCAGCGATGCCATATTGACTATCGGTACATCGAAGTGTTGAAGTGTTTGTATAGTAACGCGACCATGTCGGTCCGAGTACAGGAGCAGAGCACGAGGGCGATTCCATTGCGAAGAGGCGTAAGGCAGGGAGACGTTATCTCTCCGAAACTGTTTACTGCCGTAATGGAAGACGCCTTCAAGCTCCTGCAATGGGAAGGACTTGGCATCAACATCAACGGCGAATACATCACTCACCTTCGGTTTGCCGACGATATCGTAGTCATGGCAAACTCAGCATGATGCTCGATGACCTCAACCGAGTTTCACAACGGGTGGGCTTGAAAATGAACATGGACAAGACGAAACTTATGTCAAATGCCAATGTTGTGCCCATCCCAGTCTCTGTTGGGAACTCGGTACTCGAAGTTGTTGACTCGTACATCTACCTAGGACAAGTAGTCCAATTAGGTAGGTCCAACTTCGAGAAAGAGGTCAACCGCCGAATCCAACTCGGTTGGGCAGCGTTCGGGAAACTACGTAATGTCTTTTCGTCCGACATACCTCAGTGCCTCAAGACGAAAGTCTTTAATCAATGTGTGTTACCAGTGATGACCTACAGCTCCGAAACGTGGTCTTTCACTATCGGCCTCATCTCAAAACTCAAAGTCGCTCAACGAGCTATGGAGAGGGCTATGCTCGGAGTTTCTCTACGTGATCGAATCAGAAATGAGGAGATCCGTAGACGAACTAAAGTCACCGACATAGCCCACCGGATTAGCAAGCTGAAGTGGCAATGGGCAGGCCACATTGCACGTAGAGAAGATGGCCGATGGGGTCGAAAAGTGCTCGAGTGGAGACCACGGACTAGCAAGCGCAGCGTAGGACGTCCACCCACAAGATGGACAGACGATCTTGTTAAGGTCGCCGGAAGACGCTGGATGCGGGTCGCTTCCAACCGGCACGTATGGAGGTCCAAGGGGGAGGCCTATGTTCAGCAGTGGACGTCTTATGGCTGAGATGATGATGATGATGATTTTAATCTTTAATCTAATAGCAACATACATATAGTTATTCGAATAAAGTGATTCAATGATTGACACAATTTATATTGTTCAGAATAAATAAATGGAATATGATGAATAAATAAATGACTTGTGTCCAACCTTACCTTGTTACTTTGCCGCACGCAGTTTTATGCGAATGGCTCGGGAGTGGGAATCGCTTCATGGAAATGTATTCCATCTTGGATCATACAATTTCGATCTTCGAAAATTCAAGGATGATTCGCTAGATCGGGCCGGGGCCGGGCCGGAGCTTCCAGCGCTTCGTTTTCTATGAAAAGTATGTATCACCGATCAGCCGTCATAGAAACGACTTGTCGGACGCCTCGGCCCGGGCACGGCCCCGTCTAGATTTTAAGTTTAAGTAAGTATGTTCCATCTTCAACTGAATCGTGACTTTATTTTCTGAAATAAATAATTATTTAATTTTAATTTAATTTAACATTATTGTCGAATGTAAAAAGAAAAAAAATACATGTAGACGCCGCATAAATAGGTACGAGTACCTACTTTATAAAGATCACTGACATTTTTAACCGACTTCCATTTCATAGAAGGAGGAGGTTCTGTATTCGGTTGTGGCTGTTTTTTATTTTTTTTATGTATGTTCATCGATTACTCCGAGACCCGTGGGCCGATTTGAGTAATTCTTTTTTTGTTCGAAAGGAGGTACTTCCAAGATGGTCCCACATTAATCTGGTGCTGTTCTGATGATGGGATCCATGAGGAATTGAGGGAACTCCTCAATTTTTAAATGCACATGTAGGGTGATTTGGGTGTTTTCTTAAGCAACTCGAGCATTTTCTCTCGAAAACCACCAATTTGATGAAGTGGACCTGATGATGATGATTGTTTTGATGATAATCATGACGATTTCTTAAAATGTACGACGTTCAGCGATTATTCCGAGACCCGTGGTCCGATTTGAGCAATTCTTTTTTTGTTTGAAGGGAACTGCCTCCAAGAGCGTCCCACATTAATCTGGTGCTGTTCTGATGATGGGATCCGTGAAGAATTGAGGGAACTCCTCAATTTTTAAAGGCATAAGTATGGTGATTTGGGTATTGTCTTAAGCAAATCAAGCATTTCCTCTTAAAAACCACTAATTTGATGGAGTGGACCTGATGATGATGATGTTGATGATAAATGATGATGATTTTATAAGTGTAGATTACTCCGGAACCCGTGGTCCGATTTGAGTATATATTTTTTTGTTTGAACGAAGTTATCTCCAAGGTGTTCCCATAATATTGTTGGTTATAATCTGGTGACGGAATTCGTAAGGAAATGAGGGAACTCCTCAATTTTTAAAGGTACGAGTATGGCGACATCGTTGTTTTTTATAGTAACTCAAACATTTCCTCCCGTTAATAACCCATTTGATGAAGTACAACTGTAGCCTTACCACGAGTTTGACACTACATCTTCGCTATCGTCTTCGTAACTTACTTTCTATACATCTCGCTCGCACTAATAGGATGCCAGTACGAGCGAGACGCATAGAAAGTAAGTTACGCACTCGCTATAGCTAATATGTCAGTGTTAGACTTATGGTAAGGCTACTGAGGAGTCGGGAAATGGCGGTTGAAGGGTTGGTGGTTCAGGCTTCAGGGTCGAGGGGTTCCGTGATCAGGGGTTGATGTGCTGTGAGGTTGAGTGATCTGGGGGTTGAGGGATTGGGTCAGTGGCGGGGCGGAGGATGGATTTTGTGTTTGTGCACTGTAGTGACAGGAATGATTACGAATTTAGTGATACGCATCATTATTATTTTCATTCATGCGTCACGCGTCACTCATAAGCTGTTAACAATGCCTTACAATTAAAAATGGAGAAATAAAAAAAAACTTTTACAAAAAAAAAGAAAACCGACTTCAAAAAGGATAAAATAAAATATAATCCGTTTTTAAGTATATGCGTTACTAACTGATATGTTTGAAGTCGGTGCCAAGACAAATAGTAACAATACCGGTCACAAATAATCAGCTTTATGTCTATAAATCACATTACAACTGTACTAATAGGTATTATAATAGTGAAAGTAATTCTGTCTGTCTCTTTGTCACCTTTTCAGCTAAACAACTGCCATGTAAACTGGTGAAATTTGCCATGCAGGTAAAAAGTTAAGGCCCTGTAGATGGTTCTTGAATTGTTTTATATTTTGAAATCAAGTTCTCTGGATAAGAGGCGGGAAATAACTCAGTCCCAATCCCACACCTGAGTACTATGGACAGTTCGAAAATTAGTAAAAATTGCTGTTTAAAAAACATATCGGCAATCGCATTGGTTTTATACTAGTACCGACAAACATGGTACGGACTGCGCCAAGGTGGATTGACAGTGGGTTCTTAGGTATCTACAGAAAGTATGATAATTGCTGTCGTGTAAGGCAATACTTGTTATGGCAAACATTGTTACCGGATCGCCCTAAAATCATGGTATGTTTCAAATTTGGCTTGGCACCGACTTCAAACATATCAGTTAGTAACGCATATACTTAAAAACGGATTATATTTCTTTTTATCCTTTTTGAAGTCGGTTTTCTTTTTTTTGTAAAAGTTTTTATTGAATAATGTTAGTTGCATTCAAATTTCAAGTATCTGTTTTAGATATGATTTTATATTATAATATTACTCTCGCTTCTATTTACTGTCGTGGGCGATACAAAATTAATAACGCAGCATGTGTGCTAAAATATGCAGGCGTTTCGGTTTGTAAGATTGCCTATTGTTTAGGTATGTCTTTTAAAAGATGTTGGATTCGACTTACAAAATTTATCTCTCAGAGAATGTATTCGTTTATGATGGCTAATAAAATAAAAAATTGCAGATTTTAACTACTTAACACCTCGTTACCAAACCGGGACTTGGCTTGTTTAACTCAGCAACTCAGAACTGGTTTTCGTTGCATCATATTTACCGATACTCAATAATGTTGAAAATTCATAAATGGAACGAAAGCAACGTGCGCCGCCTAGGTTGCACGAAAGTAATAATAATATATTAGAAGAGCAATCGAGTCAGTTGAGCCCTTTTGAACGAAACGAACGGAGAATTATTTAAAAAATACCTGTTTATGAATTTCTCATACTTAGTAATATTTAGTAGCAGACACTTTATTGAACACAATATAATACATAATTATGTACATGCTTAAAAAATGTACATACTTACATACCAAAATTAATTTATCTCTACGGAATCTCTTTCAGCTAACCAAATAATGATTTGAACAACACAATCTTAAACACGAAATATGAATGTTAAAATTAGTAAACCAGGCAATACTTCCATTTCTACTATATTTATATAAGATTCGCTTTATTCCAAGGCACACATAAAACCTACTCGTACCTAATGACCCGTGTAACGATCTATCAAAATCTATGTTAGTTGCTTCTAAGATCGTATTTCTCTCGGAGATGGGCGAATGTACCCACGTCAAGTGTTCTCCCTTCCAGTCATGTTTTATAAAACACCCTTTGAAATTTACTTTACACAAAATATCACCTTTCTTATATCTTCGTTTGGCTATAAAGTCAACGATTGTTAGCATGACTTGTGGTTACTTGGAACATGTTTTCTTTTCAGCTTTATTTTTATAGATTTAGATAACATTATTCATAAACGCGCTACAAACCTCAATTAGCTAATAATCGTTTGTCCTTGTCTGTCATTTTGATTTGTGTATTTGTAAGAAAGGGATAAAACATAATTGATGTGATGTGTATCAAGATACCTGTGAAGTTTTAAAATAATAGTAATAAGTGGATTGAATTGCAACAAATTGTTAGAAAATATGTCATGAGTTCAGTTCAGTTCAGTGTAAATTTATATTTATGTATCATGACGATTATGGCTATTTTCCACTGACGAGGCGAGGCTAGGCGGAGTATCAATATTTTATTTAAACCTTCGCCTTTAGCTAAATACCTTGTCACACTCACTTCAGTACTGTTATTTATTTAAAGTTTCCGCTTTTGTTGTAGCCACACGTACGGCTCAAACTGGCGCGAGTAGTAACATTATACGTCGGGAAAATAGGCTGCCGCCTCGGCATTAATTTCCACTACCACCTACTTACTATCTTGTCTATGAGGCATCCACCAACATTAGCAGAGCCTCCACCTCTCAGCAGAAATGCCTGGGAATTGATAGGGTAGAGGAGTAAAGGTATATTTGTAGAGGTCTAATTATGTTGGTCATTACGAATGTGGTAATGAAAACCGACTAAGGGATACAGAGAGTGTTGGGTATTCCAGAGTGTTTGAAGTTTATTATGGTTTTTAATCTGCTATGTTTAGAATAGAGATTATAACTAAATAATGCAGATGTACCAACACAAAGTCAAAATGCATACGCTGAGAATGTTAACTTCTATATTATTTATAAAACAAAATTTTTAAATTCAGATTACGAACAATTAATTAGGTAATTATTTTTTGTACTGTCTATCTATTTTGCAAGTTCCACAGCGCAAGCAGTTGAAAATATTTTTGGTTAGGTATCTACATGGCGACGTGGTATAAGAAACAGTTGTTATTTATTGAAATTGACAGGCAGACATACCTACACGTCACAACCTTGACATTCTGAACCCTCCCTCATTGCGTTGCTAATGATTTGGTCAATGGCCATAGCATTTTGTATGAAATACTTTTAATATCCGACAAAACGTTTCCTGTCAAAAAAGTGATTGACAGAAGATCGACATGTCGGTTATCCTAGTGGCCTTCAAGTCATATATATTTTTACCATTGTTAAAGAAGATAGCTACTGCGATATACAGAACATGTCCAATACTTTTTTATATAAGTATTGGTAGTTTTCTAATAATTTCGGCACTGTATAATACAAATTTATTTTTTATATTTAGGTACCTACGTACTAAATGTATGGAATATTTTTTTTACCGATCTGTAATTGATTTGCATTCTTGAAACTTCCTGCGTAATTTACAGCAAGTAGAGGATACAACTTTTATTTATTAATCTACGAATGACTTATTGATATCATTATCGACCGATTAATCGACGTTTAATTTTCTCAAACACTCTTTTTTGCCACGTAAAGTTATATGTCTGATTATTATTTATTCTGTGGCTGATTTATGGTATTGGGTTACCAAGCAACCAACTTGTTTGTTTCGGCGCACACTGTAATTGCACCCTTGATAAGGGTTTGCAAAACGTACGTTATTTTACAATACCTGGAATACCTATACGAACACTGCACAACTATTACATGCAAGAGGGGCTTTACTAAGTTTTATTACCTATCATTAATAATGAAATATACTTACTGAGACTCTTAATAATAAAATCGTTTTTAATTAATTAATGGACCTGAATATATCCCAATGTTAAGTACAGCACGAAATATATCTGTAGAATATGTATATGTAATTGACACATCAAACATTATTGTCATGTACCGGCCCAATAGCAATCGGAATTCCGATATGTTCTTTGCGAATTACGTTGTCTTGTTTGCGAAACGAAAATCGGCGTAGGTAATTTTACTCGGGGAATTAAGAGGGCCCTTACAAGCACTCATCTCATTTTCGCTAGAAATTTCTATATCTACGATTTCGAGAAATTTTACATTTGTACGGTAAAACGATTTACAATTGCATGGAATTCATTAAGTGTGTATACCTGTTAACTTGTATTACCTATTGCCAATTCTAAATTGTATGTTTAAAAGTCTGGGGTTCCATTAAAATCTGCCATAGGAAAATAATAATTGGTAAGAAAACTATAAAAGGCTGTGACGTCTGAGACCTAGGTACAGTAGCGACGATGAATACCTTGTATCATGTTTATATCGATATACTTATATTCAATGGGAATTAATAAAAAATGTAGTACATTGTATCAAAACAAGACGAGTTCGCCAATATTTAATGTATTCAACCCAAGTTTTCGCATACGTCGACGATATAGCCACCATTTATGTCCGCCGGCAACACTAACCCTGCCTCGTAAAGCGAAACTAAAAAGTTTTCGTTTTAGTTTTCATAACTGTGGAACTGTTGGGCACGTTTTATTGAGTTAGCCTCGCGGCCGAGCAGTACCTAGTCACGGAATGCTGAAACTGAGCAGATATTGCTGTGGAATGCTTTCAGGGGTAACAAACAACCTTACTTATATAATGCGGTTTTATTTAACCTTTTTAGAATGGCTCGTAGTAGTAAGTAGCTCGGAAACGGTATTCTGCGCAGTTTTTTCAAAGCTTCTTGATATAGTTTGCAAATACCGTAACATGAGCAACATGACAATGATGTCCGAAATTAGGTAGCTACCTACTTAGTTAGGTTAGGTTTATATACATGCTGATACGTATGAGTAACTTAAAATACGTAGCAAAAAGCCTATATTCTATTTCGCTTTTATTAAATATATCAAATAAAGCAAGTAAAAAAAACCGGACAAGTGCGAGTCGGACTCGCCCACCGAGGGTTCCGTACTTTTCAGTATTTGTTGTTATAGCGGCAACAGAAATACAAAATTTCAACTATCACGATTCGTGAGATACAGCCTGGTGACAGACGGACGGACGGACGGACGGACAGCGGAGTCTTAGTAATAGGGTCCCGTTTTACCCTTTGGGTACGGAACCCTAAAAAGGAATAATAACTAGGTAGGTACTTGAAGTAAAAGAAAAATATTTGAAAATAAAAAAGTTGTTTACTTATTTTATTTTATTTCATTATTTTTTATATTTAAGTATTGCGCCTGCAAATGAATAAATTATGTTCTGTTTATTCTAATTTATCCTATTCGGGTGTATTGAATAAAATTATTAGCATGGGAATCATAATAAATATTTTTTGCGTAGTATCAAGATTCAATCGGAAAGAGCTTGAGGGAATTGGAAAGTAATTATAATACCCGCTTGAATTATTTTATATTATCGGTAGCTATGGCAACTTAAGGTAATTTTATAAAGTGTGTTAAATTCTTGGTCACTTCAAGGAGAAATAGAAATAACATCCGGTGGGATGTTTATGTCTAGATGTTGGTAAATATATTATTTAAATACTTTTTATATTAATTTAATAATAATAATTTTAAAAGTATTTAAATAATAAAAGTATTATAATAATTGTAGTAAGGAGCTAATTCGTAGTGATTGTAACTAGAAGATGCTCTTTGTTAGTCTTAGGAAGGTTTACCGGATAATGTGCTGTTGTTTTACAACTCAGAATTAAGCCATGAACCATGTAATATTAGAATTCGTTCTTATTCCAGACCAGGGATTTAAGTAATCAATCATTAACTATAATGATAACCCCTATTTTTGTAAGATCCAAAGCAATTATTGCGCTTTTGAATTTGGAACTTTCTTTTAGTTTAAAAATCGTATTTATTTTGCAAAGCGAGGCGTCCCCGTTTCAGTTTGCTTTAGTATGAGCGGCTATTTTTCCGGTCGCACTTTTCAACCTATTCTCGTGATTTTGTGCGCAGTTTCGAGACTTATATGTTATGTTTATTGTCAATTCACTTTAGATTTTTGAGCCATGGTATACCTACCGCTTACAGAACCTACTGATTTGTACTTGTAGGTACGCGGCTACGCAGGGACTTACGAAATAATGAGGATACTTACGAAATAATGGAGCGCTGGTGGCCTAGCGGTAAGAGCGTGCGACTTTCAATCCGGAGGTCGCGGGTTCAAACCCCGGCTCGTACCAATGAGTTTTGACATTGGAAATGTCTTTTCGTTCGCTCCAGTATAGGGTCCGATTTCACGAAAAAGTGCGATCCCCTTATATCTCGGAAAGTTGTGAAGATATGATATTTAAAAAAGCCTCAAAAGACGCATAATCACGAGAGCTGTAAGGTGCAAAAATAATTATTCAAGAAAGTCAAAAACGAAAAAAGTTATGGTCGAAATAGTGAAAATAAAATTCAAGTTTTTCCGAATTTTTGATTTTGGTGCTCGATAATTTGGAAACGAAGAATGATATCAAAAATTTGAGAAAAACGGCTCTGGACAATGTAGTCAGCTAGAATTTGAGCCTAAAACAAAGACGATCGGGTTAAGGGTTTGCCCTGTAGCCTAACCTTAAAATAGTAAAAAAGTCAGAACGACATTTTTCACATGACATTTATGACTTCATGTTTCGCAGAGTTCGTTATCGGTGTTTGTTGTGAATTATCGGGATTACTTGCACTGCGTGGGCTATCAAAATTGCTGCAGATTTTTCTTGGTCTAACTCTATCTATCCTGTTTGAGACGGGCGTAGATAACGTGTTCACTATTCGACAATCTATGCATTCTTGTGGTGGTGGAAATAGAAATAGAGATAGAGGTAGAGGTAGAGGTAGTGGTACAGGTAGAGGTACAGGTACAGGTACGGGTACGGGTAGAGGTAGAGGTAGAGGTAGAGGTCAAGGGTAGAGGTAGAGGTAGAGGTAGAGGTAGAGGTAGAAATAATTTTATTCGTGAGCACAAACACAAAATAAAAACTTATACAGAGAAACATAAAAAAGACAAAGTGCCACGAAATGGTCTCACCTCAGCATGTTGCTGGCGGCTGCTAGCAGATAGCTGATGCTGAACCCTGGCAGTACCTAGTGGAGCTCGGGTTTAATACAACATAAGCACACGCTGTTTTGGTCATCGGACTCGTCTCGATAAGCACTTATGAGAGTAGTACCCAAGATAGAGCTGATGCTGAACCCTGGCTGTACCTAAAGGAACTCAGGTTTGTTGCAACATAGGCACACGCTGTTTTGGTCATCCGACTCGTCTTGATGAGCACTTAGGAGAGTAGTACCCAAGATAGAGCGTTGCTGAACCCTGGTTGTACCTAGCGGAACTCAGGTTTGGTGCAACATAGACAAACGCTGTTAATTATGGTCATCTCTCGTCGCGTCAAACTGCTGTCAAGAAAATTTCATATCTTGCAGCAAATGGGCCGCTGCCGATCAAGACTCGAGTGACGATAACGGCGATGTGGCTACCACTTCTCGAGTTGACTACGGATTTGCCGTGTAATAATTTTCTTGTACTTTGAACATTCATATATCCTGCTTATTAATCGAAAAATGAAATATGTACCTATACGTACACTTATGCGCCACGGCGACAATTATTCAAACTTCGATACGCGTGTGGAAATTTTGCAATTTATTTGTTCACATGCGTTATGTCCAGGATACTGTGTTAATCTAAGAATAAAATAATTATCATTCAACGTTGTAGTTTTATTTTGTAACTTTTTCCTTATCCAGACTTTCTCGTCGCTCAGCGACAATATTTTTTCGAATTCCGAAGATTCATTTCCAATGTGCTCGATAGTCGTGTGAGGCACGAAATCTGTGAATTTTTCGGAACTTATGTACGAAATATTATTTCCTATTTGCCAGTCGCTTTTCGGTGAAGGAAAACATCGTGAGGAAACCGGACTAATCCCAATAAGGCCTAGTTTTCCCTCTGGGTTGGAAGGTCAGATGGCAGTCGCTTTCGTAAAAACTAGTGCCTACGTCAAATCATGGGATTAGTTGTCAAGCGGACCCCAGGCTCTAATGAGCCGTGGCAAAATGCCGGGATAACGCGAGGAAGAAGAGGATACTGTAGGCAAGCTTAAAACCTCAGAGAGGTTTTATGTCAACTTTACTGGTTGGCAGACTCCAATAGGCAAATTAATTGATTACCTACTGTACAATCAATTTCTGTATCTACACGCTCGTAGATTCAAGTTATAACATCGTTTATTATGGAGAGTGGAGTTGATCGCAATGTTTCGTCGGGGCAGGCAGCGGACGCGGTGGCGGCGTATCGGCGCAATGCTGATTGTGGTATGTATGTAGCTCAAATATATTTTTTTATGATAGCTTGGATGGACATTTAGTCACTGATTAGTGTCGATTGCGAGTTCAGTTTGTAACTTGCGTTTAGTGGGAAATGTATGGAAACGCACGAAACAGGTCGAGTACATTGGCTCGCGGCTGTTTTTATGGGAGCGCCAGACACCCAAACAGTCCAAACACGTACAATCCAAAACCACTCGTCCCCATACTCTAGCGCCGTTTAGTTGTGCTGCAAGTGTTTTCTGTTTTCGTGTTCGAAAAATACTTTCATAGTATTGTTATTACGTATTAATTGAAAAACTGATAATGCAGAAAAGCAAATCACGTTGAGTGTGAATTTATGACCAATTTTTCTTCTCTCTCTTTTCCCGACTCAACATAGATTTGTATTATATTATAAGGTACCTGTCGTCCGACTCCTATGACTGTCTGTCGTGAACTGCGTCGTATTCATCGTGTCGTGTTTGAATTTAAAATATATCAGAACAGTGAGCCAGTCAGTTTATCTCTCTCTCTCTCTCTCTCTCTCTCTCTCTCTCTCTCTCTCTCTCTCTCTCTCTCTCTCTCTCTCTCTCTCTCTCTCTCTCTAAAATCTGGAGAAGTAACTTAATGGGCATGGAAAGGAGAGAAAGTACAGTCGGCAATAAAAGTTTATGAAAATAATATTTTTGATGGTAACTTCTTTTAGTTTGATAATCGCTTCAAACCCCCATGACGTACCCAGTCAAGATACACTCGATACGAGCTGTCACGTCTTGTGCCTTGGTAGTTGTGCCTACCTAAGATAAGAATGCGTCATTGATGATGATGAATGATGAAATAATTGTGTAGGTACTTACTAGGGAATGCAATAACCGGCCAAACTTTATAACCGGTTTCGGCTACGGTTATGCCCGAAAAATAACCGAATATCGGTTATAATCGGTTACGGTTATTTTCGACAAAAAATTATAAATTTACAATGAAGTAATTTAAAAAATACAAAAATCTTTATTTTAGTACCTACAGTATTAGGGAATGTGAGTAAAAGTCTTCGTTTTTTTTATAAAACACACCAAATACAGTAAAAGTAAAATATGACCTTGGACGTGATACAATATTCAATTAAAATATTTCATAAATAAAACAAAAAAGTAAATTTGGTATATTTTTGTTATTAAAGTCCACGAATGTCAAAAATTATAGTCATAGGCGTCACAGCCAAAAAAGGCAGGATTTTGTAGTCATTAGATGATAAAAACGTACAATTTAAGTCATAAATAAATAACCGAAAATAACCGTAACCGGTTATTCGAGTTTCCAATATTCGGTTACGAAATTTTGTCAAAAGAATCGGTTAGAACCGAATATTTCGGTTACGGTTATAACCGATTGGCATTCCCTAGTACTTACTGAAATAGTACTATACCAATGTTTAATAAAATACCTAGGTAATTTGATATGTTCCCTAGATGTAACTGTGTACCTACTGCTTATTTCATCTAAGCCTGTAATTGTGTATGTTTATTGTATGGCATAAAGTAAGCGTAGGTATCCATTTTCTTAAAATTCTGAAGAAAGCGCATTTACGCCAACTGATGCAATTACGCCGGTTGACCTTAATTGGAATACGCTTCAAAGCAGCAACCTACCCCACGCTGCCGGAATGAACAGAAATTGTACCGCCCGCGATACCAGCGAGTATCCAATCAAACTTTATTGTGCCTTCCCACACCTCACGCCATCGTCTATGTCAGTCTTCTGAGCAGGAATGTCACATTTCGAAGTACCTAAATATTGTTTTGTCACATCGTTGTAAATGATAGGTACTTTGTTTTTCGCGGCTGAAATAAATAAAATCGATTTCCAACACTTAAATAGTGAGCAGGTTAACAAATAAATGCAGATTCAAGTTCTACGAACATCAACTTCTATAATGTGGGGGGCGTGAGGGAGAGCATTATTCATGAAATGAAAACTTTGGTGTTTGCGCGAGAAATATCGCCTGCATTTAGTTATATAAAATATCTTGGGTTGCTTGGCGCCGTGAAAATTATAATTTCCATTAAACTACGCCACGTTTATTTTGTTTGGCTTCTAACTAGAACTTATAAGCGAGAATTAATTTGTTTTGACTTGGTTATGTTCGACAATTAAGCAACCTTACGTGTTCAAGTTCATATGAAACTAAATTATGTAAACAGAACTTAAAACGGAACTTTGAGTATATTGTGTTATTGTTCGATCGAAAATGTATTAAACCTTCCTACATCTAATTTGACATCAACACAATGCGTTGAAAGGATAATGTGCGGAAACGGAGGCAACGGGCTGAGCGGGCCGGAGTAAAATACCTAGTGGTGCACTTCCACCAAGAAAGAGTTTTTAGCTTTTGCCTTCCACTGCCAGCGGAATTTGCGTAGCGAACCAGGTGGGAAATGAGAGCTGAGTCCGTTTAACAGTGGTTTAACACCAGTGCGACGCTATGACACAGTCGCTCAACCCGCGCCGCTTACTCGCTCGCGTTGGAAATGCTCGTATGAAAGTCAGTGTTGCGAGTCGTTCGGATTCCTGCGACCACTTTTGTGTGATTCTTTTAACTTGTTTAGTTTGCGTTACCTCACTCTTAAGCTGACATTCGAGTGTCAACTGCAGCGGCATTACTGTTGCGAAATTACTGCGCCGCTGCAGCGAACGAAATACCTCTTACTCTCTCTATCGCACTAATATGGAAGAGCGATAGAGAGACATTCGCGTTTCGTTCGCTACGGCGCAAACGATTGTCATCTTGGCTAGGCCCCTAATGCCGCTGCAGTTGACAATCGAATGTCACCTTTATTCAGTGAAAGTATTTGTATTTATTTCACCATTGTGAGTAAGTGGACTCCGAACGGAGCCCGTTCCGCTCACAGTGGAAGGCGGGAATAAAAGTTAAAGATATATGTATGTAGAATTACATTTGTTTATGTAAATGTAACAAATAGACACCCTTAATTAAGTATGTATAGTTATGATTCTTCGAGCAACACCGGGAAGGGAGATGGCATTCGTACCTACTATTTTTCCTGTGCCAAAGCATATTTAGTGACTCATCCGTACACAAAAAGAGATCGAGGTTCGCAAGACTTGTTTTTGACGTGTGTCATTTTCTATGTATTTGTGTCGTCATTACCTACAGAATGGATTTTGTATGTAATGAGTGAAAAGTGCGACTGTGTGCACGTTTCTCCCCGCAAAAAATGGCAGAATGATTTGTACGTTAAGATATCGCTTGGGCTCCTCCCTTCTGACATGTCGGAAGCCGGTGTTGCTCGAAGTTATGATTTCTTCACTAGTTACTTTATACTAAAACAACCCCTAAATGTCTACTTTCAAAAGCTATTATGTATTATGTTATTCTAAGTATTTATATTTTATTAAGTTGAACTTATTATTTTTTGCAATTGCAAGGTACTTATTTAACGTATTTATTTTATTTAACGTGGTGACGTCGCTTATATCAGCAATTCAGCATCAGCTTCTAAGTGAGCGGTGCAAACGCCCACTTATCGAGGATAGACGACGTGCCCGCGACAATTCCACGCGAACGAAACATTTTGACAGGAGACTGATGCTGGGCTACTTTTCAGAAGTTCCTGGGAACATGTGAATAGATAGAAAAATACAGAGCATTCATAAGTAACACACCTAACCTAACAGTACCTACCTATTTACAAAACCTTTTCGTGTTAAGACGTGAGTTATTGATTGCATTGACTCTTTCCGCGTAAGTACCAAATTTCTGCTAAAGTTAGTTAATGCTCAAGAGCACAATTAGGAAATGAACTTTCTATTATAAGAAGATATTAAATTCCAACAAGAATGCATGGCTCAGTACTATTATGCCACGAAAAGATTCAGACAATAACATTCTTGTATCGTGCCCTCATGGAATAAAAGGTCAAAAAAGGAAAACTAGACAAAATACTCCCTATTATTTTATTAAGGGCACTGAAGGTCAGCCAGACAGGTCTAGATCGCTTAGTATTTGTTATTGTAAAACCGCAATGACAAATACTAACTAAAAACAACAAAAATTATTGGCCTAATTTTGTTAACCAAATCCTGTAAAAGATCCTGCTGTTTCTAAGGTATCTGTGTAAAGTTTAATCTCCGTGTCTGGAAAGAAGTTATTGCTTTCGACATTGCATTTGCGTTGTATAATTCCGGAACAACAACGCTTTGCACCTTATTTTTGATGGATCAGTAGTTTGTGAAACAAATGCTATGGGAAGTTTTATTTTATGTTGATTGTTTTATTCCCTTTTCCTAAGCACAAAAAATTATACAAATGTAAACAAAAAAGCCAGGTCGTGAAAGTTAAAGCACGATCTGCTCTTCTGTCCGTGGAGATATATTTTGAATCAAAGTGTGGACATGTATTGTGTACCATAACAATAGGTACTTAAAAACAAATCTCTTATGCGGTGCATATTATTCTTACCAACTATAGCAGTATAATTTCCAAGTTGTATGTTTTCCCACAGGTGCGAAGTATTGGTGCTCCTGCAAAAAAAATGTCGATAGGTACGTTAATATTACAAATTTATAAAAATAAAATTATAAATATAATACCTTGGAATTGGTTTTAATGACAATTATGTTTAAAATATGTTTGGTAAAGTATATAATATTAGTCCTAGTTAGAAGCAAATATGTAGTTGAACGTTGTGAGTGCAGAAACCACTAAATATATTTTACCGCTGCACCTTATATTGTTTTATCTATAAAGAAATAGAACACTGTAAATTTATGTCTACGTGCACTGCCTCGTAAAATGAGTGCCTTGGGAAAATGCTTTATTTTTGACTTTTCGTAGTATCTTATTGCCTATATGCCTGGACAATAGATAGCTATAGTTCATTCGTTGTTTGACAGTTATTAGTCAAATATAATAGAGTGAATAAGTATTTGAGGCCTAGAATGTTAAAAAAATTGCCGCGTTTTAATTTACTAGTTTAACTAGTCTGTTCGAGATCCTGAAAACGGGAAAAATAAAGATACTACTCCTAAAAATACGTGTGATACCTCATTAGATTCGTCATGATGTCTAGAAAAATGTATTAGAAGCGTGTATTAGCACACAAAAAATATCAAAAGTTATAAACAGAGATCGGACAGATTGGCGTCATTGCTCGCAATAATGTGGACATGACTCCAAATTTGATTAAATAATTAATCATTTAATTTTTTTTTTCCTGAGATTTAATTTTGTTCCCTATAGGGAGTCCAGAAGCAACGTGTAGCGGGGCACGGAAAGCCGGACCGTTACACGGCTCCCACGATTCGGTCTGTACGGCGAGAGCCAGGAAAGACCATGAGGAGGTGGTGGGAAATGTTCCCTATAGTCAATAAATAGGACTTAAATATATTTTTGATATAAAAAAATGAGTACCTACAGAAAATTTGGAAAACGTTAATAAATTTACATTATAAGAAATCTTTGTGTTATTTATTGATTAGGAATCAAAATTAAGCCTCAGGTAAGAAATTAATTAAATGATTAATTATTTAATCAATTTTGGAGTCATGTCCACATTATTGCGAGTAATGACGCAATTTTGTCCGATCTCTGGTTATAAACAAAAAAAGGCAGGAAAAAGTAGTTATTTTTTATTTCCCCAATATCTCAAAAAGTATTAATATTTAAGAAACCAAAATTAATATTATAAAAGAGGAGGATATTTCCAATCAAACATTCAATATTTGCAGAACTGTATCTCCATTATTTATACTTTTTATTCAACGCTGAACACAGCCCTCCGCGCCTCATTTTCGAGAAACACGCGCGGCGTGAAAAAACGATTACGTAACATTAAATATAACTTTAAAGGTATTAAATATTCATTGAAACATAAAAAAAATATATAGTGTATTTAAAACATGTTAACACATGTAATACTTGTAGAAATTTATCTTAAAGTTATTTTTTCAACAAGTTAGGCAATTGTTAAGAAACAAAATTTTCACGAAATTCCTTCTTTATTGAAAACGAAAAAAAAAAATGTATAAATAACTATTGTAAAATTTTCTCGCCTTCTAGTACCCTTCTCATATACATGCTTAATAAGATCACATTATAAAAGTTTTCATAAAGCTAATACTTTGCTTAAAATAAGTTTTAGAATAACATAGAAAATTGACGAAAAAACGAAAAATCAAGGTAAAATTGTAAAATATAAAACAATATTATAACCAAACTATTAATTTTTTCAAAACTTTTATAACACGTTCTTATTAAACATGTATATGAGAAGGGCTCTAGAAAGCGACAAAATTTTACGATAGTTATAAATTTTTTGTCGTTTTCAATATAGAAGGAAGTTTGAGCAAATTTTGCTAATTAACAGTTGCCTAACTTGTTGAAAAAATAACTTTAAGATAAATTTCTACAAGTATTACACGTGTTGACATATTTTAAATACAAAATAATTTTTTTTTATGTTTCAATGAATATTTAATACCTTTAAAATTATATTTAATGTTACGTAATCGTTTTTTCACGCCGCGCGTGTTTCTCGAAAATGAGGCGCGGAGGGCTGTGTTCAGCGTTGAATAAAAAGTATAAATAATGGAGATACAGTTCTGCAAGTATGGAATGTTTGATTGGAAATATCCTCCTCTTTTATAATATTAATACTTTTTGAGATATTGGGAAATAAAAAATAACTACCTTTTCCTCCCTTTTTTTGTTTATAACTTTTGATATTTTGTGTGTGCTAATACACGCTTCGAATGCATTTTTCTCGACATCATGACGAATCTAATGAGGTATCACACGTATTTTTAGGAGTAGTATCTTTATTTTTCACCGTTTTCAGGATCTCGAACAGACTATAACTATTGATGACCGACGATTTTGACAGTGTGTTAATTATCCTTTCTGCCACGATGGCAGTAGGCATAACAGCAGCAATATATACCGGGTGATTCATGAGACGTGAGCAGGACTAATCCTGCACACTCAGTAGGTAACTGATAATTGATCGATCACCGTCGTATTTAGGTGAAACAACCACACTTTTTCCTATTTTGTAACTTTTTGCTGAGGATAAATTTAGTTCTCTACAATCATGGTCACCCTACAAGACCTAATTAATAAAGGCTGCTATTTAACTGATCACCAGATTTAATAAAATTTAATACCAAAAAAATCTACTTTACCACCCTAAAATAATAAACGATCACCAAAATTATAACACCATTTTAATGTGAAATGATTACCAATTTTATTACATTTTACTATCCTATTAAAGGAAATGACACCAAACTAATCATTATTAACCCAAAAATTGTAAATGATTACCAAATTTCAAACCCCATTTTAATGTGAAATGATAACCAAATTTATACATCTTGCTATCCTATTAAATAAAATGACACCAAAATAATCATTGTAAACCCAAAAATAGTAAATGACCACCAAAATTAGAACTCCATTTTAATGTAAAATTCTAACCAAATTTTTAAATCTTGCTATCCTATTAAAGCAAATGACTCCAAAATAATCATTGTAAACCCAAAAATAGTAAATGACCACCAAAATTGTAACCACATTTTAATTAAAAATGTGCAAATATTTGAGACGCTTAACTTCAAACTCGGGTAAATCCATCTGTCAGATTATGCGATTTTGGTATAAAGAAAAGGTGATAGGGTAGATATTTGCTGAGAGGGTCGAATGGATTTACCCGAGTTTGTAGTTAAGCGACACATTTAATATATCGTTATCCTATTAAATTAATTAATCCACTTCGTCATCTTTTTCTAACCTAACCTAACCCACTTTTCTAGTAGCATTTCGTTTCTGTATGGATTGCAGTTCAAACCTAACCTAACCCACTTTTCTAGTAGCATTTCGTTTCTGTAAGGGTCGCAGTTCAAACCTAACCTAACCCACTTTTCTAGTAGCATTTCTTTTCTGTATGGGTCGCAGTTCAAACCTAACCTAACTCACTTTTCTAGTAGCATTTCGTTTCTGTATGGGTCTCAGTTCAAACCTAACCTAACCCATTTTTCTAGTAGCATTTCGTTTCTGTAAGGGTCGCAGTTTAAACCTGACCTAACCCACTTTTCTAGTAGCATTTCTTTTCTGTAAGGGTCGCAGTTCAAACCTAACCTAACCCACTTTTCTAGTAGTATTTCTTTTCTGTAAGGGTCGCAGTTCAAACCTAACCTAACCCGCTTTTCTAGTAGCATTTCTTTTCTGTAAGGGTCGCAGTTCAAACCTAACCTAACCCACTATTCTAGTAGCATTTCAGTATGCTACTAGAAAAGTAGGTTAGGTTAGGTAGGTATGCGGTGCGGGGTACGGGGGGTTGAGCGGGAGGGGCTAGTAATTTTGGCATCATTTTACTTTATTTGGTAATATGTATACATTTTTTGGTAATCATAGTGGTTTATTTAGGTGAAAATATCGCATTAATTTGGTCTTCAAGATTTGGTGATCATTAATGATTTTTGGTGATCATTCAATATATTTGGTATTCGAATACAATTTGAAGTGCAGTCGTAATTAAAACGGTGGTACTTTTGTAATTTTAGGCCTTATTTTTTTGGTGTTCAGTATTTTTTTTTGGTAAGCATGATTTTTTTATTTAGGGTACCAAAGTATTTTTTGGTGGTCATTATATTTGTAGCCATTGATAAACATAAAACCTCTTTAACCGTAATGACAGCATTTTGATTACGAAGAAAATAAACTGTCAAACTTGAGTGAGATACGAGTTTTCAAAAGTAACCAGACCGCGATGACAGTGATGACATTCAATTTGACACAGAATATCGGTAGTTTAGTATTCTAATTTTAGGGTGACTATGCATGTCGTAAATAAATTAATAACTTTTTTTTCAACACGGCAAGAAAATTAACGTTAGCCTTACTAATACTGATACGAAACAGTTGTTTATAATTTACGAAATGCTCAGTGTTAGTCCTGCTCACGTCTCCTGAATCACCCTGTATATATCTAGGGACTACAAAAACTGCAATTTAACATATAGACTTCCGTGTTTGAAAACCGATATTATCCTTATCTGCAGCTTATCTGACCTCTGCCCCGCCTCAGTTAAGTGCATATAAACGCTGTTTTAAACATTAAACAGCAGGTGCGTGCCGACAATATCTCTTGACACAGTCTTTATGCGATCACTTCATGCGTCAACGACACCGTAGTATCAAAATGTTGACAGTTTCATTTTCGATAAGATATATATTGCAAGTCAACCTAAGTTTGAGCTTAAATCAAAAACAAAACAATGTGACTTGATATTCAGTATTTTAACATAATTATACTATTCAGTCAATTAACTCTTCACCAAGGAAGACTTTTGGGTGAAGGGTATCATGTTCCCGGCGTTTCAACGTCCGGCTTCCTGACACCGCGAGCTTGCTTAACTCATCGCAGCCATAAGCTGTAAAAATACATAGCACGTGGGTACTTTTCACTGAAATAAAACTTTGAAAAATTATTCAAAACTAGTTTTCACCAAGGCACTTTGCGAAAATTAGTTTTGACCGAAAGGTCCCAGTTAAAACTAGGTTTCACCGAGGCCTTACGGAAAACTAGTTTTAAGAATGAAAACGCGTTTTCAATGAGATGATACCGAAAACTAGTTATCTAGGGAAAACGCGTTATCACTAAAAACGGGCTTTTACGGTAACATACCTACAAAAAAGAGGAGTGGACTTAAGACACTGCCTTGGGGTACGCCGCGCGCCGTAGCGTACTTCAATACGACGTACTTGACTTCCTTTTTGGTCTTCGCATTCTTGGCATTGTTTAAGTTCAATTAAATACTACGTATTATTATTCACAACGACGGACTTAATAATAATGGGTCAATATCGTTAAAGTTTAAATCAGTATTTAATATTCTTATATAATTCACTCAAATTAACATTCAAATTAATTATACATTATACCTCTATGATACAATAGCCTCATAGCCGCCAGCCCCGTGTCACCTGTTACTTTAAGCAGCTTTCGACAAAGGTGACGGAAATAAATTTAATATCTTCCATCTAGGCGCACACTCAAATGGAGTTTTCCGCTGGATATTTCTTCAATAGGCGGGTAGTTGAGCGGTAAAGTTTAGTATCAGCTGCGTTATTCCAATTTCTTACGAATCCCAGGTGAGTCGAATGCTCTTATCAACCAGTTATTGTGTCCACAGTGTCCGGGAACATAAATATTCTTGCTACGAATGTTGTGGAGCGCTGAGCGCTGATGGTCGTGCGGATTTTAACAACCGTATTCCTGAAACAGTAGTACCATATATCGTTTTGCATTGTGAACTGCCGGCTTATTATGGATGGCTTTATCCATCTTTATCCACGTGATAAAATAACTGTCACTTTTTGACACCATGGGATAGAAAGTGACGGACTACCTTGAATTGCGCCCGCCCAGCACGATTGATAAGCATTGGGAACACAAGCGGCGAACTTGCCGATGGCTGGGTGTGATAAAAGTTGTTTACGCCATTCTGAATTTACTGACTCGTCGATATTTGAATACAGTAAGTTTTTACCCCGCTATAATAATTCGTAGGTATAGTCAAAGATATTATACAGGGTGGAACGTCACGAAAGACCTTCCCAGAAATATAGCGTCGTTTAAGTGATATAGAATATATTAGTAAGGGCCAGAATCATGAATTAAATAAAAATTAAAAATAACAAATTTACTACTTTTTAACTGTCATGTGGTGATAACCCTATACCATAGTGTGGTTAGATTAAAGCATGATTAAAGGAATCGCTGTCGGGAAAACTCGGCGATTATCAACGTTTATTTCCGAGCGTTGACGTAATCACACTAATGCATGAATGGCGCATAAATATGTCAAATACTTAAATTCATGAAATAAGTGCGAAAATATTAATATCAATTAAGATCTTTAGTAGTTTTAACCATATCTAACAGTATGTTCACATTCACATACGGCGTTCAAATGTTCCTCCACCTCTTACAATGCATGATGCAGCCCACCGTGGCCGAGTATGAGATAGTGTATGCATTAACCTTTGAATTCCGTTCAAAATAGGTACCGCATTCGTTCTTCTAGTCTAGCCGCAAGTTGATCAACACATCATCCACGTTTGCTGGTCATTCCGAGCTGGTTTGTGGCACAATGGGCTGATTGTCAGCAATCGAAATGTCGACCAAAAGCACGTAAAATCGTCCTACGCCCAGTCTGATGCGTCCTACGCCAAGATATGTTTCTCTATGTATAAGAATCAGTCGCATTATAGTTGCATTTCGCGTATGATAAAAGCAAATTTAAACAATCAACAAAGGCATTTTTATCGAATATGACATTAGGTTAGGTTAATGACAATTACATTCTAACCATAGTGTTGATTTTCAACCACGCAAAGAGGTTCGTTAATTATAGGAAATAACAATTAATTAAGTATTTCATATTTCTCATGCACGTTTTAAACCAAAATAATAATCAAACACAATTATTACATGAAAAAAAAAATCCTGTTTAATGTGGGCACGGTTTCAATTTATTCGAAAACAATTTTATGAAATATGTCAAACCTTTTTATTACTCCAGGTAAACATAGGGGTTCATGGTAAAAGAGGTTACGATATATTTTTTTATTGTTTATGACGATTGAGTACTTTTGAGTGATTGTCAATGTCACCATTTGCACTGTTTATTGTCGTTAGTACTATTTAATATTGAGAAATTACATACATACTACACCCAAAAACTAAACAAGGGGAGCCACACGCTTAGAATCGCTTACATAAATCCTGCGACGATTCTTACCGAGTAGCCAGAAGACCTATGAAAACCTACCTAAGGGGCAAAACTTAACATACCTGTCGTCTAACGATTGTTTACAAGTAAGTTCATTGACCCTGTCACCTGTTAGGGTTAGAACAAAGTAGTTTTTTGCATGGGTGTTTAAAGGCCATAATTTAGAAACGGTTGCCCATATTAACATAGTTTCTATGGAGAAAATATAATGCTAAGGCTAAACTATCTCCCATTTCCGGAAAGGTCCGTCGTCAAATTCCACGCTGTATATGATTTAGCAATTGTATACGCTAGGGTCACCCTATGGTGACGACCGGTCTGGCCTAGTGGGTAGTGACCCTGCCTGTGAAGCCGATGGTTCGAATCCCGGTAAGGGCATTTATTTGTGTGATGAACATAAATATATGTTCCTGAGTCATGGGTGTTTTCTATGTAAATAATTAAGTATTTGTATATTATATATATCGTTGCCTGAGTACCCACAACACAAGCGTTCTTGAGCTTACCGTGGGACTTAGTCAATCTGTGTAAGAATGTCCCTATAAATAATATTTATTTTATTTATAGTAGTAGTAGTAATCACTTTATTGCACACAACACAGGTTTACACAATATTTACAGAAATAAAGGTTCAAAGGCGAACTTATCCCTGTAAGGGATCTCTTCCAGCTAACTTTCTAGTAGATGAGGGGAGAATTCAAATTAGATAGACAAACTTACGGAATGCACAGTAACATTTTAAAAGTAAACTAACCAAAATGTCCAAACATAAATAAAATACATAAATAATATTATAAAATAAAATATATGCTATGTTATTTATTTATACTTATTTTGAAGTGTATAAGTACCTATTTTTTGACTGCACGCTGTAGCTCGCGAATTACTAAAATTTCTTATGTAAATTGCCATTGAATAAATATTTAAAAGTTTTACAACTAACGAGTACCTACTCGGTACTTCATCCATGTGAAACTTGTTAATGGCACTACCATACACGTTCCCTCGATTCAACCCCTCTAGTGTAACGAGCAAATAATTAAAACATAGATTGAACTCCTCAAACGGTGACACTTTTGTTCAACAACTTTTAAAAATTATGAAGTATTTAGACTCCCTATTTGTCATACAAAATCAATATTATCTTCAATGGACGCCATCGCCACGCCATATCATTGTGATTGACGTTGCTTGTCACGCCTTAAACTTAACAAAATTCGCAGTACATTGCGTCTTAGAATAAACTTTAAAGTGTATTAAAAATCAAACCACGAGTTATTTTTAAAAGTCGCTGAACAAATGTTGGTCAGTATGAGGAGTACAGCCTACAGTTTAATTTTTTGCTCATATTACAGGCCACACCCGGTATACTCGTACATAGGTACAAAGATTCAATCCTCACGTTATCGTATTGAATCGTTAGAATTAGTAACGACATTAACGATCGACAAGGAGTAGGGTCAATCTGTAATATTTATATAATACCTAGGCTATCAGTTTGCTGAAACAATTATTTTACATTGCTTAATGAAATCAATTTATACTGATTTATATTGTTGATTAAAACTCTACTTCCAATTATTAACGCTCTTTGAATTCGAGACATCAATTCGGAGTAAATTCAAATTCAATCGTTTTGTTTGCCTTGACTTTAGATAGATCTGATAGAAAATTGATTGAAATTCTTGCCGCCCTGACACAGAGTTACAGGAACCAGAACAATTCTAAATTAATAGGTATCAATAAGCCAAATCAATATCTGACAACTGAGCTAGAGTCTGTGCGGAAAGAGAAGAGTCGTAAAATGTATTTCACTACGCTAACATTCTATATCAGTGGGGAGACACTCCTGACTTCGGTCGAACTCGGCTCCGTTCGGCTCAGCATTGCTCCGAGCAATTATTAGGGTTGGCACCACTTGACTTCCTTTTGCGTGCACGACCACAGATAAGATAATCAATTGAATTTTGACAACCCTAAATAGCCGAAAGGGATAGTGCCACATATTAGAAAGGGATAGCATGATTCGACTAGCGACTGATTGGGTACGGTAGTACTATTATTTCTTGTGTGTGAGTGATTCTCAAAATAGTGGCATCTTAACCTGTCATCGAGTTTTTGAATTGAATGTATGTTTATTTGCTCTTTTTCATATGAAACAAAAATGTATCTAGATAAACTAAAACAATGTTTATCGAGGCCAAGTCATTATTTTTATTTAAATTTAATATTTATAAAAAATAAAGACTAGCACTTTTCACTGTAACCTGTCTTGTCCAAAAGCATCGCTCTTCCAGTTTTAGTTCTTTAGATTTTATAAGCACCAATTTATGTAAATAAAATATGCTATATAATAACATAAACAATACCTTTTAAAAGGTACTTTGCACAGGCCTTATATATATTTTTTTTTACAACAATATTCACGCACGAAGTTTGTCCAAGGATATTTTCACTGTTAACCTGTACCAACCTGTACATGCGCGGTACTGTATCTGACTCATACACAGAAAAATTATTTAGATCATAATTATGGCAAAATATTAGGTAAGTATCAAGCTAACCACCGTAGGGTACCATTATGACCCAAGTGTGGTAGTTTCGTAGAGACAAGTGGTTAAAGACAGAAATCTGGGGTTTTGTAACGGAATGTTAACTTTAACTTGTCTCGATTATTTTACGAATTTGGTATGGGGCCTAATGTAATAATATCATTTTAATATTGTATGAAGGTTTATTCATCTATGCTAAAAGTGAGACATTCGTATTATTATCCTTTCAAGGGAAAAAATAAAAATTAATGTATTTTTCACTGTAACCTGCTTAACTTTAACCTGTGTTCAATGTACCTATAGGTTATTGTATGTCTTGAAAATAACTTCTTCATTTTTCGTTCCCTTTTGAAAATTTAGGGTACTTGAAGTGGTAAAACACATTTTTCATTCTTAAAAGTAAAAAAAAATACAAACCTAATACCTTTTTATGTGCAAATAAATGATTATGATTATGATGTCTTTCCCATCACGGAACAATGGTGTTCCGGACCTTTGGGAGGCGTGCGCGGAGCTGAAGCCAACACGTAGAGACCCTTTTGACACTTTAATGAAATGTAAGGGGTACACCGAGCGGAGGCTGCCCTTGCCCGTGTCATGTGACGCACGCAGAGGCAGCACCCGCCAGGGTGTAAGGACTATTGAAAGTTGATGGAATCTAAAATGAACTAGGTTATTGGGTGAAAGCGATGGACTAAGAACTGAGCTATGGGGTAAAAAACCGGACGCCTGCCTAATAAAACGGTATGCAATTTTATTTCCGGCAGACGGTGACTCGCCCTCACAAGATGGGCCCCTACAAAAAGCGACATCTAGGATGGCTCAAGGGCAACACCGGTGTGAGCGGCTCAGGGGTGTCGAGAGGTGTGCGCCGCTTTCTACCCAGTGGCTGTTAACAGCCACTGTGCCAACTCGCGTCTTATGCATATTTCACTTCCACCCCTGGAGCTTATAGCTCTAACGACTCCACTTTGGCCGGCCGGCTAAGGCAAGCCAGAGGCAGAGAAACCTGTCCCACCCACCCTCCTTGCGGGTAACAGAACTCTCCAGGAGCACTCGGGTACGTGAGGTCGCTAATCCCCAACAGCTCGCCACAAGCTGCCTTGCCCTGATTATGATTATGATTATGAGTATGATTACAAAAAAAAAAATTCATTAACTTTAACCTGTCGATGCCACTTTCTTGAGAATCACTCGTGTCTATATGTAATGATGTTACCTAGGTAGCGTCAATATTGTTATTGCTGGACGAGTAATGTACGGCAAATTATCAGTTATCACTGCCAGCCGGGCTAGCACATGATTGGCGCGACAGTATCTCGCGGCGAGATAGACTACCCATCTTTTACTATCAATGTTAATTAAAGAGTAGGTAGTCTATCTCGCCGCGAGATACTGTCGCGCCAATCATGTGCTAGCCCGGCTGGTGACGATTTTCACTGTGATGAAATTGGGGTCAGCGCCTTGCACTAGCACACAGTTTACATGTAATACATGTTTTGATGGAAGTTGTACTCGCGCCAAACGTGATAACGGATAACGGTAGCGTCAACATCACTGTTAAAAGCTAGCTGACAGTTGTCAAAATATAAGGGCTGTGGTCATGCGGTTCGTCACATTATAGAGTCGGACCAAGAAAAGTCTGCAGCGGATTTGGTAGCCAACGCAGTGTGTCTTTTATACCTACGTCATAATTTCATAGAAGTTTGACGTTTAAAATAACACGTGCACTGCGTGGGTTATCCAATCCGCTGCAGTCTTTTCTTGGACTGACTCTAGTTTAGGTGGCTAATTACCAGTCATCGTCAATTTTCCAGCAATTTTGGTGCAGCATAGTAACAATAAAGGATTTTCTTCAATTTTTTTTTAGGGAGAGGATTGGTTAATATTACTGTAATTAACCCTAATTATCTATTCCACCTAGAGTAGGGCATACAGATGCTTTTAACCAACAATGCTGCACCAAAATTGTTGGAAAATTAACGATCACTGCTAATTACACCATCGCCGCACCAGGAAAACGCACCAGTAGGTATCATAAAGTGGGATAGAAATAGGGTTCAAAATTAGTATGGGAATGGGATTACCGTGTTCTACGTGGATGAAGGAAGTCGCAAGTAAAATGCAAGATTTTCGAACGAGCGAGCGAAGCGAACGAAGTTCTTACATTCGACTTGGGACACGCGGCTGGCTAGGGGCACGTCCCGGCATTTCGATGTTTTTAAGCTGAACTATCAGAGGATAGTTTGATACTCAAGAACTTAAGTAAATTTGTTCTAATTTAAATGAAATTGGGTAAACGTGTAGTTGAGGGCATCATATTTCAGTCATTAAATTATGAGCAGGCTGGATCAAGGGGTTATTGAGTTAGAATAGCTCAGAAGGCTAAAAAGCTATTTATGAGGGGTCTTGCTATTCTGGTCATCTTTTTGCAAGAAAGTATGGTCGAGTTTGGTATCAAATGAAAGTGCTCGGCTTGCACTTTTATAATATCGTTTTTATATTTACCATTTTGAAATAATTAGCAAGATAAAAAAGAAATAAAATAAACATGATATTAGTATTTGACATTTGATAAGAAAAATTACGGCTTACCACAGATACAGTTTATTGTAATCTCTATGGTGACTTAAATTTATCAATTAAGGGCTCCACAGAATTTGCAATAAATGCCACGCGGTTTTCTATTAAGTAATTGAATGCAGTGGCATTCAATTGATCTTTTTGGCGAACCGCGAGTTCTCAGTTCGGGGCGAACAACTAGTTAAATAAATTAAACAAAAAAAAAAACCGGGCAAGTGCGAGTCGGACTCGCGCACGAAGGGTTCCGTACCATAATGCAAAAAAAAAACAAAAAAAAAGCAAAAAAAAAAACGGTCACCCATCCAAATACTGACCACTCCCGACGTTGCTTAACTTTGGTCAAAAATCACGTTTGTTGTATGGGAGCCCCATTTAAATCTTTATTTTATTCTGTTTTTAGTATTTGTTGTTATAGCGGCAACAGAAATACATCATCTGTGAAAATTTCAACTGTCTAGCTATCACGGTTCGTGAGGTACAGCCTGGTGACAGACGGACGGACGGACGGACGGACGGACGGACAGCGAAGTCTTAGTAATAGGGTCCCGTTTTACCCTTTGGGTACGGAACCCTAAAAAAGCATGGTACAGTGAGCGGGTCCGTTTAGCAAATTTCTAGATATAATGTCAAAATCACATTTGCCTCTGATCGTGTCTCGCAACGAACGCAGTTAGCAGTGTCGTGCTAAAATGAGTCTGCCACAACTGGGTTAGGGCCGGGCGAGGTTCCTGTTTTAATTATTCGGACCACACCCGAGTCGTGATTTACGTTTGCCGCACGCACGACAACGCACGTCTGAATTAATTCGTTTAACTGACTTTGAAAACGAGTGCTAAGTGATTACGAATGGAGTGGGTTGAGCAGATTAGGGCTGAGCCGCGATTTTTGGAGATTTACGTTAACAATAAAAATTATACGTTTCATTATCCCTTGGTACGGTCGGCGCTTTTACAGCGTTAAGTATCGCGTTTGTACCTGTACTTTATTCGTTAATTACATAAGAGCTTCGGAACTAAGGTTATACACATATGTTTTGGTTTCAGAACAACCTAACCTATTTTTGATCGCCGACTTGATCGCCCCTGAGAAGTAGGTATCTCTCTAAAAAAATAGGTTATTAAAAATAGATGATGAGTTCATGTTACATTTTTAAGTTGATATGTATTTATTTACTTACTATGTTTTGTGATTTATTAATAAATACAAATTATAAATGTTAGTTATTACTTAATATTAATTTCACTAGCGTATCCTATACTAGGTACCCTTTTATGGCAATAAGAATGTATCTCACGAAAAAGTAAGCCATAAAACAGTCGAAGCGATTTCTCTATGTGATAAAGTTAGGTCGCGCTTCACGACTATAAAGTACCTATTTGTTTTAAGCATTGTTATTGCCATTCGGATTCGGAATGCTCCAATTGTTACCATAATATTATTTTATGCAAACAAGGCTATTGGAATTGTGTCAAGAGGGTCTTGCGAAAACAGTTTGCTACTCAAACAAGGTCACAATGAAATACAGGTAACATATTATTGGACACTTGGATACAGTAACATGCGGAGAGATTTGAATAAAATAAAAATTAAAATGAATTCTAGGCTGTTCTGTTTTCCGTGTGTGCATATTTAACCTTCTTAGTTAGTACATATAAAATAACCAACCAACAATAGTTTCATCAATCAGCTGATTTACCTACATACATACTTGGTTTAGAGCTCAAAGGAACCCTGAGGACGCGGGAGCCTACGACGCTGAACTATAGGATCGACTAGGTGTCGCTGGTAAGAATATTTATAAAAGTTATATGTATGTATGTGTCGACACACGTACCTAAGACGCTTTTCTGAATAGCTAGTGTTGGAACAAGTTTCCCTCATGTAAATAATATTTTTTTGATCGCTAACTTGAACAGCATTCACGAACGCTTCCGTCAGCTAATACCACCGGATTATTTGCTCGAGAGTCACATATGTACATATCGCGTGATAGATTCTTCTTGGCACCCGAGGCACAAAGGAAATTCCGTACATTGAGCCATTGCGAGCGAACTATGCGTCGGGGATCGAATTACTTTCGCCGAGTGAAACGTCAAATAGCGCGAGATTGGTAACAGTTGCGATCGCGGGGTTCGGGGCGGTGACGTAGAAGCCAGCATAGATTTCAGAATACAACGCTGCTATCTGAAAGAATAGAGCAGCGCTTTCGTTGTGAAGTGAGCAAAGAGATTTCGAAACCCGAATGTTTTTTAATTTAGTTAAATGATAAAGGGAAAAGGGGTAGCTGATAATTAAAACGCATTACCAATTCAATAATGACAATAATACCTTACATTTCCTTAAACTGTCGAAAGGAACACTTCGTTGAGTTCGGCTTTTCTCATGCCTTCCTAATGTCCGGAACATCATTGTTCTGTGTCGGTGGTGTTTATCGGTATTTGAATCTTCGAGACTCTTAATGTAGTGGGTATGGTTGTATCAAGCATCAAATATAGAACGCGGTCCTGATAGATACTCGGTCGCTCTCTCTGCGACCGTATGTGTATGATCTTATGTCATACATAATTGTCATTAACCTACAGATCAATAGGTTTATTGACAAGAGAATGTGTCGAACGTCTAGATACTTTTAATTATAGAAGTTGCTAGGTATGTGGTTTCGTGGCTACTTACAAAATAATGGACATATGGAAGCCCTGACACTACTTATATCTATGTCGACTAGAAAATGACCATCAGTTAGTTACCTCAATATTAGTAAATAGGTACTTTGCTAATGGCTGGGACATACATTTTTAAAAGTCCTTGAATTTTATATCAATGTATTTTCCACACCCTTTCGCGTGTTTCAAATGTGTCATTTAGTATGTGGTCCAAGATATCAGCAATCATACCAAAAGTACTAGACTATACATTTTAATAATGAACCATTATTCAAATCCTTTGCCGTTTTTGAGACTTACGCTACCTAACTAAAATATTACGTTCTACGTTTGCGGTCTTTTCAGTTGTTGTTTTAGTTGTAGTTTTTGTTATTATACATATAATAAATCACAACAAGTAATATTTTTAGGTGTAGTATTCAAAGTCAGATCAGACTGATTGCATTCTAACTGCAACTCGCGTGCGATCTAATCCCTTAGGTAGGTACGTCAAACGCTACCCAGTACACATGGGCAACAATCATATAAAATTAATATATATATAATTTTGATACATTATCATTAAATAGAACAACGTTTAGTTTTTCTTTTCTTTTTGTTTTTTATTAAATAAACAATATATTTTTCGTTCGCAGACGCTCGCGTAAATGAAATAAAGAGTTTGTCTTATATTTAGTTAAATACCGACATTATTATGTATCCCTGCCAGGGTTTATAACTGTGATAAGGATTTCTTATTTGTCAAGTAGGTAGCCGTTATTTGGATAACTTAGTTCGAAAATTTCTTATAACGTACGTAGGTATTTATTTAAAACTTGTTTTAACATAAAATTATTACTTATTGTTGTAAGCCTAGTTGCAAAAACGTTCATTAGATTACTTATTTTCCGCTTTAAGCCACGAATATGGACAACCACCACCCATAAATCGCCTTTTCATACAAACGTAGGTAGTCCCCATTTCCCTTTCTGGATCTTAACATTACTACGGCTAAGGTGACGCAACGATCCAAAGGGCTCACCTGGCCTCCGATACCAGATCACGTCATGTTTCTTGCGATCTTGCGATAGCTCTCGCCATCGGGCGTCTCCCATTTTGTTGTCCCAAGTACGCTCGTCTCCCATTCTATAACTTTGTATTTTTGGCTCATCTCGGCAGCCCTTTCCCTGGACGAATAACAATGTTTGCCGAGCCATGAAAATCAATCTGAATAATAATAACTCATAAAGAAATTTAAAACAATAAAATACAAATTATTAACACGATAACCATACGATAATATTAATTTGATTGATATGTCATAAATGGCATAATTCACTCGTATGGGCTATGGACTAAGGTTGAGGTTGGCAGCACTTTTTATTTTACTTCGTGTAAAAAAACTCAGAAATACCTGTATACCAACATGACAAATATAATTTAGTTTACTTTAACTTACGGATTATTTGGTCTAATCTGTAGCACCGCCAAACGAAAGCAACCGAGAGTTCCCGAGAAATGGTCGAAGTCGTAAAATGAAGATTGTTATGAAAATTTCTTTTCCTTATTGTAAATTAAATACGCATCGAAAGCGATAGTTTTTATCTTCTAGTTTTATTCTCATATGTAGATAATAGATTTAAACAGTTTTTTCTTATCATACGCGCGTTGTATTCGAGATACGTGTCAAAAACTTTTTTAGAAATATGTAAGGCGCCATCTCTCTTCTTCGCTCGTTTTTTATCCCGTTCTGGTGGTTCAATTTGATATATATGATTAAATAGAATATAATTTTAAATCAATTTTTTAACAAGCAGATACGTCTGCGAGCGATATTCCAAATTTTATATTAAAGGAAAAAATGGAAAAATTTACGCTTCCGGCAGGACTTGAACCCGCATCCTCCACAATCCGTGTGTTGCTCTTAACCAATTGAGCTACGGAAGCCTACCAGGACATCGCAAATCTTTCCATTCCTTTCTTCATGTAAACACGCCTTTTCCATTTTTTTGCTTTAATATAAAATTGGGAATATAATTTTAATTTAATTTAATTAAAACTATCCGCTACATTGTTAATCTTTGGGCCAGCTGTTAATATGTATGTCATCTTTCTGACCCGTTAGTTGGCGGTCACACGACGGTTAAAGTTTAAATTATAGCTTTTACTAGAATTACGCCAGTGCCATTATATTTTATGATCCAAAGACCGATATTAGGAGAATTATACCTACACATTACTTTTACTGTCATTGGGCCCTATGATTATCAATTTTCTACCTAATCCTTCCACTAAGCCCGAGTTCATGTGATAACCAATTCAATTAGAATTTAATCCTAAATCTATTGTTTGCTAAAGATTCGCACACGTTCTCATAATTCATTCACATTTTTTTCTGACAAGAATTACACATAAGTAGCAAACTGAATGCCTTCATGTAGACCGTGTCCACTATTTACCTGTCAAACATTGGGAAAAAAGCAGACTTTTACTTGATGTGGGTTCAAACATAGGTAGAAAATGAAACGATAAGGTACTCAATTACTTATTACGTACAATTAGAATAGAATAGTTTTTTATTCGTAAACACCTGTAGACAATAGACATACATAGAAAAAACATAGTGAAAAATAAAGTGTCACTAAATGGCCCCATCTCAGCATATTGCTGGCGACTTCCAGCGCTGATCTTCCGATCAAACCATCAAGTGAGAAATAATCACGGAAGGTAAATTACGTTTTAATATGTATAATAATGCATATTAAAAGAAACGATAAGTAAGAGTTTGTTTTTGTTTGGATAATTTTGCATAAAAGCATGTAAGTGCGCAAAATACATAATTGTTTCTTCTAAATAATAATGGCAATACATAAAATGCCCATAATTAAAATTTATAATCTCATCTGCCTGTCTTAATTATTGGTGCATCTCGCTCGTACGTGTTTTCTAAATACCTATTACTGTTATTCAGATAAAGTTGAAAATCATATTTTTTGGTATTAAAAGACATAGGCATGTACTAGCTTAGCTTTAACCTTTCTGAATTAATTAGGACAAAATGTGCCACGGAAAGTGATTCTACGCTACGTGACCAAAATCTTCGTTTTTCTACTCACTCAGTTTCATCGTTTGTTAGACATGCGATTTTAATCATCATTGGCCACATCATCTGTTGTAAGTAGATGCTTGTTGCGGCACTGGGTTTATGGGGTCCCGCATCACCGTTGATGGCTATACCGGGTGTGGCCTGTAATATAAGCAAAAAATTTAACTGTAGGCTGTACTCCTCATACTGACCAACATTTGTTCAGCGACTTTTAAAAATAACTTGTGGTTTGATTTTTAATACACTTTAAAGTTTATTCCAAGACGCAATGTATTGCGAATTTTGTTATGTTTAAGGCGTGACAAGCAACGTCAATCACAATGATATGGCGTGGCGATGGCGTCCATTGAAGATAATATTTATTTTATATGAAAAATAGGGAGTCTAAATATTTCATCATTTTTAAAAGTTGTTGAACAAAAGTGTCACCGTTTGAGGAGTACAATCTATGTTTTAATTATTTGCTCGTGTTACAGGCCACACCCAGTACAAAGTCCTATAGCAGCGCGGCATTTCTTGTCGTGTGAGTCCGCAAACAATTGATAATTTCACAGGTAGGTCCTTACCGTGTACATCGCTAAGTATAATACATAGTTACGTCGATTCCTTTAAGTATATAATCGTTTACGAAAATTACACGTCAGCGGTTAAGGGTTAAAAGGGCTGTATTTAAAAATGTATAATTTGTTCAAAGCTTTGTAATTAGTTGCGCAATGCTTACATTTCAAACAATGAAAGGTTGATACCGTAAAGGCAAATGGTGCATAATTTAGTACCTCTCATGTTGGAATTGAATTTCAGAGGAAACAAATTAATTTTCGTTTAACGGTACAAATATGAAACAATATTAAGCTGAGTTATAGCTAATAGAAATAATATAGGCTATTTCGATTGATCACCTAGCGGATTTGTTATTAAACATAAACAAACCAGAATTATGTTTTATATATTGTACATTATACATCGTGATATGTATCATTTTAAATCAACCTTTAGGTTATATGAGTATTTGTTATAATAATCCATATGTTTATATGTTATAATAATACCTAATGATTTCTGATCAACAAGGATATACTCGGTAATCGGTAATAGACAGTAAAGATAAGTTAATGTCAGGTTCTACCTGACACAATAAGGTGACTGCTATAGTTATTGGCCACTCCTTACAAATCAGAAAGAAACAAGCTAATATTAAGAGTGGCCAATTACTATAGCAGTCACCCTACGTGTTTTTTTGATAGTAGTTATCTTATTCACTCGTAAGACGCACTTGTTTATGCATTAAGTACTTAAAGTTAGATGTTTAGTCACAGTTTTCTTCGTAGGTATAGCTCAAAGACAGTAGGTTAATTTAGAGTATGTTGTGCTGTTCGCTTGTCTCGGCGTGATCATGAATAGTCAATAGTTGTCACACATATTGGTCCGTCATTAATTGAATACAGACCCGTGGCCCCGTAGCAGGCAAAGCTGCCCCCTGCGGCAGGGGACTCGGTGAACCACGCCTAGACATTTAATTACTTACTAGATTATATACGGTATGGTGTCAGTCATGTTAAAGGGTTGTCGATGTTTCTATTTTGAGTATTTTTCGAGTTTCAGTAAATTGTACCTTAATAATCAAAGGAAAATGTATTGTGTTTATTCTGTATTTTAATATATTTTAAAGCTTGTGATACCTTTATCTTTTATTATGGCCGCCATGCCCTTAAATATGTAGAGGTTTCATCATTTCATAATAAAACTTCGCATTCAACTTGACATCGGTATGTATTGTGTCGCCGTATCACAATTAAGCCTAAAATGATAGTTGTTTTTACAACAGAATTAAAATTTGCTACTAATTTTGCTCCTTGGCATCTGACGTAACGTTTTGGTTGTAGTCGCCATTATTCTATTTGGCTAACTATCAAATTTCAGACTAGCATCTGTTCCAAAGTTGCTGTAATATGATATTAGGTACCTACTCCCCTGGTAAGCCTTTTTAGTATTCATGTATTCCAGAAAATATTTTTACTATCAAATTAAAAGTAACAAAATACTTGAGTGTTCAAAATGAAACAGTCTCAAAGATGTAAATAGGTACTCAAAATATAGGTACCTAAGTATAGTATAGAGACGTCAACTAATATTTATTTATGTGTTAGAAGGTTAGAACTATAATCCTTATATTTAACCAATCTATCAAATTAATAACTATTTGCGGGTAAGGACAAGTGCTAAAATCTTCATATAGTTAATTAATATTAAAAAAAAATATCAAGAAAAAAACAACATTAATAAACGAATGTCAGTTGCCACTAAGAATGCCACTAATGAATGTTGTTATGAGATCATGAAGCACATTATGAGTTGTAACAGACAAGGGAGACTGATTTGATTCAACAACTTGTTTTTGATACGATCTTGATACAGTTCGCAAGCACCTATTAGCGTGAGCCATCTTCAAGATATCATAATAAAATCAAAACTGTAACAAATCTGAATTGGGCTCCAATCTGTACAAAAGCACGGTTATGACGCGTATCTCAGCAGCCACCCATTATCATTAACAACGAATAAGAACGCTAAAATATTCAACAACGCAATTTAACTCTATACCAATCCATGGCACAGCCCTAAAACTAATTAATATGTATTATTAATTCATTGTACTGTCCCAACAATATCTATTGAAGGAACGTCAGTTTGTCGCCACTATATTGACGTCGGGACGTTTCAACAATTCGCGATGGGTAAGTCAATTTATTAAATATGTACTTCTTCTTCTTCTGCTGCCATGCCCTAGCGGGCGTCGGCGGCCACCTTTGCAAAGTCTTCTCTATTCTTGGCCAGTCTTGTTAGCGTACTAATTACCATAAAATTAGATTACTGACATATTATTATTTAATTAGTAGTATACTAATTAGTATTTCAGTATGTTTATCTATATTAACGTTTTGTGTTGTATGGTTATATTCAATTCGACTTTTCATATTTTTTCTTTGCGCCACCTACCGTATATTGTCTTTGTTTATTTTACTGTACATGTAAGCTACGAGTATGTGAGGTGTGCAATAAAGAGTATTGTATTGTATTGTATTAAGCAGATGTGATAAGGACTGATAGACCTTCAACCAACAACGCCGCTTGCCTCATTATTGTTGTAGATAGCTATTAATTATATTTGAATTTTAGCTTTGTGCGCATACTTTTATGGGTATTTATAAATTCTATGTATGCGTAAATTTAGCTTTCCCGGCCGCTCTCATATGCATAAGGGCATAGTAGGCATGTACATATTAAGGATAACTCATGCTAGACCGGGCCGGGGCCGGGCCGGAGCTTCCGGCGCTTCGTTTTCTATGGAAAGCACCACGTGATCATCGATCAGCCGTCACAGAAAATGACATGTCGGACGCCACGGCCCGGGCACGGCTCGGTTTAGCGTGAGTCATCCTTTATTATATTAAAGCACACCGTCAACGCTATCTAACAATAAGTGATCCGTTTGAGAAGGTTTACGTTAGAGGGTAGGTACTTAAAGAGGGTCTACGCACAGTCAGCAAAGTTATTAGCTTAGCATCTCTGCATACTAATTATATGTATGCAGGGGTGCTCAGTTCGGTTTAGCTGACTGTATATTGAAACTAGTTTTCCAATCAAAATGCCGAATCAGTTTCCAAGTTACAGTTGTATAATTTTATGGTTCCTGTACTAGTAAGGCTTGTCCCGCAAGTAATACTCGTAATTACATGCAAAATTAATATTAAGTTATTTACCTACTGAAACATTTGTCCCTTCTTTTCCCTAACGGGTTGTTAGTGGAAACTGAATATGAATCGCCCGTAAAATATTTCACAGCGGTACGAGGTAATAGATACTTAATATTTATTATGTAGCAGCCAACTGGTTAAATTAGCGGGTTATTCGCGGATGGTCTAGAACGCAAAATAACTAGTGTAATATTTTGTCTAAGTATATCGCGATGTAGACAAAATATTACTGTAGTCATTTTGCGTTTTAGACCGTCCGCGATTGACCCAAATTAGCCAGCTAACGCTAATTTAACCAGTTGGCTGCGATATAGACATCTATCCCGTGTATAATTCCCGGCTTCTAATTAAATGGCTGAAGAACAACCAGCAAAGTCATTGATCGCAACGTTTAAGGCCAAGTAGGTTCGTGTTCTCTCACTCTCACTCAGGATAAGCGTGAGCGAGATGGAGTTTTATAATTTTAATTTTTTGTGTAAAAACGTAAACGTTTTTGTTTGAAGAAAAGTCTCTTTTGACACTTTGGACAAATTCGACCCATATCGAATCTAGAGCAAACTCTTGACATATATTAAAGCTCGAATCAGGCTGTAAGTCTGTTCAGAGGACCTACCGCGAATCACGTTCGACGTGTTGCCTCTCTGTCGCACTTGTGAATTCGTACGCAAGTGTTACAGGGAGGCAACACGTCGAACGTGGTTCGCTATAGGCCCCCAGAACGCGTACCGTGCCAATCGTTAACGCTCCGTAGCGTATCGTATTCGTAGTAATTTCTCTATATCACTCTTCTTCACTAGTGCGACAGTCGGCTCGATTCGGGAAATTAATTAGAGATTAACTAGATACGATATAGTAAAGATATGTGACGTTCCACGGCAAAAGGTACCTTATGGTGGCTGGCGCTTAAGTCACATAGCGCTGCAATAATATTGGATAATAATAGCGTAAGCGCCAACCGTCATAAGGTACCTTTACCCGTGGGACGACACATATCTTTACTATATCGTATCTAGTTAATCTCTAATTCATTTCCCGAATCGCCCCGAGTGACAGTTGCATTTCGTTCGCTACGGAGCTTTAACGATTGCACGTTGGCTAGGCATCCAGTTACTCGTACTTTATAGAATAAACATCTCTGCGTGATGAATGCCCAGCTTCAAAAGGTAAACATATCGCAATGCAGAACATGATGCGCTCTCGTAATTGGAAACCGGCTACTATTGTTTCCTGTAATTTCAAGTTCTAATCGTATAAATTAATTACGAGCGTAGTGTACGGATATTGATCAAATATACAACGTACCTAATGGTGAATTTAGAGGTATAATCGGTCAAGACAAGAGTAATATGTAGGCAACATCGATGATAATTTTATTATCGTTATAATATCTTTGTTGTATCAATGTACATTATTTTTTCATGCTTTACACAGTGTTCTATAGTTTATGATTTCATTGTTTATGTATTTAAAGATAATTTATAATTATACAAGACCGGGCAAAGTGGAGAAGACTAAGCAAGAAAGCGGACCCTGGCGCTAGGCCGGGAAAACGCTAGGTTGAAGAAGAAGAAGAAGACACAACTAAAGGAATCATACAAATTAATCTCATATTTACTTATATAGTGAATTGGAGATAAAGAAATGACACTGATTTATGCGCAAACAAAAATTGGTCACACAAGAAGTACTCTACCCCTTTTTGATTGTAAAGTGCAATTGGATTGCAAAGTGTGTTTATATTTCGAAAATGGTTAATTTTGGCCTATTTTCATTAATAATTTCAAAATTGTCTAATTTAAGGTAAAGTTATTCAAAACCCTTATAACAAGCCCTTTTATTTGATACATTCGTGTGACATCATATCAAATGAAAGTATAGTTTGCAAATATTTTTTAAAAATTTTACAATTTACTCCCCGAAATGTAATATAACAGAATATTTGACTAAAAAACTTTTTAATTACTTGACTGAATGGAACTATCATTGCCACGTTACCTGCCGTAAACAGAAAAAATGAAATACAAAAAGTAAAACCTGCGCCCGCTTTTTTCACTTAAAAATGTATTAATCAAAATAATTAATCTTAAATTGCTACTGTGTGAGTGTTTTTGTATAATAAATGAGTTATTGTGATTAATTGTTGCAATCTATTATCATCGCTAAACTAAATATATAGTGCTATTTTTTTCGTTTCAAAGTACGAAAGTCCAAAAAATATGTATCGCCCGCCTCCGGCTTTGAATCATGGGTCCAAAATGTAACTATAAAAAAAAAACATGAAATTAAACTTTTTGAAAACTTACAATTAAAATATATACGAATATTTTATAATTTATTATCCTCTATTTTTATGAATTTTGGGTATAACTACACGTTTTACAGATGTAGTTTACACCCATCACATGCTTGCTGGTGAACATACAGTAGTACTTACCCGGTGGCTCAGAGCTTAGCGTTTATGATATGGTTATAAGTTACCTAGGTGAACAGGTAATGGATATTAAGCATATAAATTTTAAGCGCTTCTCAAGATAGAAGTTGCCTATCTCGAGTTCAGTTTACAAATTTGTAGGAGTTCCGCGCCTTCAAGCATGTAAGTGCTGCGCTACAAAGCGTCTACGAGCTACGGCTGGCGTAGCACTTTACTACGCCGAAGTGAATGTGTTAAATTGTTTGGAATGGACAGGTTTTGTGGCATTTCAATGCATTCGTGTTCAGAATGTTTGATACAGGATTATGTTGAATGTCGTGTATCGCTTCTCTGATTTTATAGTGCAGAGAAATAGGGTTAGGTGAATCCTGGCCCGACGTGGCTGGGTGGCCTAGGGGTCATGGCGTTAGCCGCACAGGCAGAAGATTCCGGTTCGAATCCGGTCTCTGCCACTGGAGGGCTTGGTAAATTTTTCTTTAGTATTTTAAGTACTTCTCTATTCTAGCTTATGATTGATATACATATACATATTCATGGACAAGTTTAGAGGGACGTAACGAAAGGTTTAATTACTGCACTAGGAGCACCTAAAATAATTTTAAAATTTAAGTACCTAATTAAACTTTTTCTTTGCGTTCCACTTAATTTGTCCAAGCATGAGTGTATGGTTGTAGTAGTGTAACTACTTAAAAACAGAAATAAAAATAAATATATAATCCCTATTTTAGCTAGCTGCTACAAAATCCGAAAGTAACTCTGTCAGTCTGTCTGTTTGTTCACGCTTAAACTGCTGAACCGATTTTGATGAAAGCATGGATATATTTAGAGGCTCTTATTTAGTGGTAATCATATTGAAAACTAATATTATTAGTATCAAGAGTTATAATAAACAACATAACATTAACAAAACAACAAACACTACGAGTATCTACGGTGTCTGGACCTTGTCCGACAACAATGAGCTATGAAGTTCTATTCAATATAAGCTTGATTTAACACTAAATACCCTTGACCAAGAGAACCGCTAAAGAGCATGAATAAACAGTTACACAAAGGGCTAAGACTCCACGAGCAAGTGTTTCAATCGCCGGGATAGTTAAAATATGCAGGACGTCTATTGTAAACAGGATTTTCACGCTCGAAACGCAAGTTGTCCCCTTCAGAGAACAATGAAAAGGTTTGAGCAAACAAAGGTATTGTGACAGTGTTGTATGAATGTTTCTCTCACGCTCCGTGGTTCCGTATGAATGTTAGTTCTAAAACTGACTTTCTGTTTTTGTTTCCCATGAATAGGTCCACGTTTCAAATTGACGAATAGGCTTAAGGTGTACTGGTGCTCGACGCGGTCCCAGTACATGTCATCTTGAAACTTAAGTCATTGTCAATAGAGGTGACAGCAAGGTGTCATTTATTGGGCATTAGCATGTCGAGCACTAGTACATTTGCCTTATTTTAGATATATTAAGTACAAAGGTACTCGTAACTGCTCCTTTTGTTACTGTTGAAGTGATAAATAAAGATGCCTAATGGGTCGAAGTGTATCCGCAAGGGCCGCCGAAAACAATAAGATAATGAATCTTTGTTTCTTAGAGCCGTATTCTGATTTTAATAACAGGTTATGGAATGATCTGTCAGTGTCTAAGGTAACATTTCTTCAACTAGAAACGTCACTTTTTTATACTGATAGATCATATCGGCACTACTTTGAAAAAAACTCGTATCTCATTTTGTCAATCAAAAGAAAAATGTGGTATCCATACTATATATGGGATGCATACTTTCAAGTTTGAGTAGCAGTGTGAGATACAAATTTTTTTCGAAGTAGTACCGATATATCCGTAACAAATCCATATAATATTCAACCTGCCATTGGACTTTTGCATGAAATAGGTAAATACCAATTTTAATAACAGCCAGAATATGCTTTCTAAGTAAAATATAAAGAAAGACTGATCAACAACATACACAGAAACTGTAGTGTATAGAAGTGTGTGTTTATTTACGTTAGCGAGTGTGAGTGAGAGTGAGATTTATTCTAAAATGTTATGCTTACAATATTGTGTTCTTAACATGATGGTAGAGTCGGACCAAGAAAAGTCTGCAGCGGATTTGATAGCCCACGCAGTGCAAGTGTTATTTATACGTCATAATTTCATAGAAGTTTGACGTTGAAAATAACACTTGCACTGCGTGGAGTGCGTGGGCTATCAAATCCGCTATCCTATCTACCTTGGAACCACAAAACGTGCGCGACGTTATGATAATTAAAGCAACTCTAGTCAAATTTCGGTTTATTATCTTATGTCTAAGCGCATGTTAGTGCATGGTACATAAATATGCATTTTAAAATAATACAACACGCCTTAAACTCTAATTATGCTTTCTCATGAATTTTAGTTCGATAAGTAGTTACTTTGCTATAATTACAGCACCCCGCGGCAGGACATTGTCCACATATTGACTAATCTCAGTTCGATTAGCAACGAGATGACGGAAAGTACCATGTGTCCTATATATTATACTACTCTTTGGTACAAAGGGTCGGTGTATTGCATCACACTCTTGTAGATTTCGGTAACTAACAACTTTTTCTTCTGCGTATACAAAAATGTTGTGCGTACATAGCATAAAAACGATTTACGTACTATGGCTTGTACGCCTAATGACTTAACAGCGGTCAAAAGTCAAAATACTTTTCAGTGAATCCTAAAACCCCCTTCATTTAGCTACAGTTACTAATGACTATGAGCCGTTCGAATAAAATCTCGCGACACGTCATTGTCACGGCGATGCATTGTACCTACTTGTGTTTGCAAATAAAAGAAGTTCGTGACGAATTTCATTTTGTACACCAGTACGGCTACCATCAGTTTGACACTGACATATTCCCTAGCGCGAGCGTCACTTACGACTCTTACGAGGACTTTTTATGCATCTCGTACTATACGTACTGGCATATAAGTAAATGTAGAAAATTTAAGTTACGCAGACGTTAGCGCATATGTCAATATAACACTGGCAGTCGTGTTAAGGCTACAGTTGTTGCACACATTAGCTAGAGTCAAACCGTCAAAAGTCTGCAGCGATTTCGATAGCCCCCGCAGTGCAAGTGTCATTTTAAACGTCAAACTTCTATGAAATTATGACGTATGAATAACACTTACACTGCGTGGGCTATCAAATCCGCTGCAGACTTTTCTTGGTGCGACTTTATGATATAAAATTAATAAGTAAAAATGTAAGATGTAGATGTGTAGTGAATAACAAGCTAATATTAGCCCAAAATTACGACAAAAAATAGCTTGTCCATTTAATGTACTGTAAAAATATGGGTGTACAAATCATCTCAAAAATATGTCCCATAACTCTTATGTCAGTGATTTTTATATTTTTGAGTAAGTTGGCTACACCCATATTTTTACAGTTGACTGTACCTATTTACTACAAATACATTACAAACACAATAGTACTAAGTCTACACTCAGGGTCCCACAGAAAACGTCGGCATCTTGGTCAGCAAAAAAGTATAAAACCTTATATATTTCACGATTTCATCACGAAATAACTAAAATCGAATTATTCACCTTGCAGAGTTTGGTAACACTCTTTATAGAGTTTCGTTTAACATAGAGGACTATTTGAACTTGAAAAATGTCAACTTAATCTTTAATGCTAGTTATGTGTATTCACTTGTACTTATTGGTGTGAATGAGCTGCACAGATAACAAATTAAAGGTGAAATTCGGATGTAAACTGCACCTGCATTACTTATGTGACTTGCTGCTGCGGCATCAACGCCGTCGCTGTACTCGTATATGTCATTTTTTCAATGATTTTTCTTGATAAAATGAGTGAAGGATCGAATTTCTTAATCGCGGCAGTAATGCGGCCACGAACGTTTGTCATTTTATCAAGGAAATTGAGAGAAACAGAACAGCGCCCGCGTCAAGGCTGCATGCAGCGGTGATATGTGATATACAGTAATGTAGATGCAGTTGCCATCCGAACGTCACCTTAAGACAAGTTTTTACGAAGAAATTTGGTGCAATCTCCTTGACAAAGGAAGTCCCGCCGTGAATGCAATCTTTGCAACCGTCCGCGTCTTTGAAGTAGCGTTCTTATACACAGTAAGGACTTCCGCGTACTATAAACATTAAGAAGTAAAAGTTAACCATGAAAATAGGTAATGATTTTTAAAAATGTCTGAAACAATTTTCATTTGGTTAGCATTAACTCGTCAGAATATCATAATTTTAACAGTGACTACGCCTCTGATTTCACTTAAAACGTGCCCAGGTGACCGGCACATTCTCTAATGTCATCAAAAATGTAGTGCGTTAAGAGCACAAGCTATAGTTTTTACTGTACAACCTTATGCCACTAAAATTAAGACTAAATTTAAAAATAAAAGTGTTTCTAATTGTGATGTTATGTTTGTAAGTTTGCCCCACCTAAGCGTATCTCATTTGCGGCTGTAATGCATAGCGTGGTCGCGAGTATTTGGCGCGTAATTGCTGACTCGCGTGACAATCAACTCCATACTGTGAGCTTTTATTTTATACTGTCATAATTATAAAACATGACGTAACAATGCGGAATTACTTGGGTTACTTGATCTTTGTTTCGAAAAACTCGAAGCCAACAATTACTGCACTAATTAAAGTATTTTGTACAATAAAACCTGTGAAATAATGAATTGTTATTTTTTGACTAAACAGCCCTCATTGAAATTACGAATGTGATCTCATTTTGCCATCTTGCTTACTACAATGTATACCTAAATACTACCGCGATGAACTGCAAGTGATGTCAAACTGAGATGAAATTTTACAATTTAGAAAAAAGTTATTCTAACTTTAAAAACACGGGCCACGAAAACATAATGTGCTATACCTACATTTTTTGTTACATTTAATAAGTTTCATCTTTCATTATCATTACATCCCACAGAGTTGCAATTCCATTGATTAAGTCGAGAAAAGTTGTTGATGTTTCTTATTTTTGAGGAAAGGGGACGGCCGTTTCTCCATACAAACGTAGTCCCCATTTTCCTCTCTGGATATTTACATCATGAAGAATATTTTTTACATAATTGGATTTATGTTAACCATGCCCCGACGTTTGACTCTTTAATTTTTTTTTTATAGTAAAAATTTGGATTTCTAACATATAAATTTTTAAATGCTCCTAACTCGTATAAAATCTAAAAAATTGAAAAAAAAGGAACGTAGGGGCATTGCTGTGGTTGTTATACCTACAACAAATTGTGTAAAAATATTTTCAATAATGTTAAGATCCAGGCGCTTGCAATGGAAACGTTGGGCCCGTGGTGGTCTGACACCAAGGATTTTGTCAGAGAAGTGTCAGTTCGGCTGATAGGCATCTCAGGCGATCATAGGGCTGGCGCTTTCTTTGCTCAGAGGCTAAGCATGGCGGTGCAGAGGGACAACGCCGCTAGCGTTTTTGCGACCATGCTGGAAGGGAGTGATCTGGGGGAAGTCTTTTATATTTAGTTTTTAGTTATAAGTTGTGTTTTGTGTTAGCATAAGTTAATTTACTTGCGTGTTATTGTAATATGGTTTTAAATTTTGAATGATAAAGAATAAAATATCCAGAGAGGAAAACGAGGACTACGTTAGTATGAAAAAGCGATTTCGCGCGGGTACTCCACTTTTGTCTTAAGTACTTTTGGGAGCGAAGAGTACCTAAAGCTACACAAAGTAATGATTGTGTCAACCATTCATAGCGGAAGCGTGCAAATTCTTCCGATCTCCCGTAACAGAGCACTTTTGTTTTATTTTTGGCACTTCCTCAGAACGGGATTTTATGGAAATTGTTTTAATTATCCAACTTCACTCAGGAAGTATTTCAAAGAGCAAATGGATTTTATCGAATTTTTAATTTAAGAGTTTTTACCTTTATATAGGTAAGGGAGGGCATCAAATCAGTGTAAAACGACTATTGAATAGGTTAAATTTTTATTTCATAAATTTTGCCATAATTATTTCCTTGTAAAAATACTTTTTTTGTACCTGCAGAAAGAAAGTGCACTCAGATAACTTTTGAAACGATTTTTTAAAATTCCTGTCACGATTCATATCTACCTACGAAATACGTATACTAGAAGTACCTACACCTGCGCCTCCACTACGCTTACCAAGGCGTCTGTGTTATAAATTGTTTCTAGTTTAGTAGATATTTGTCGTTTCCGAATTTACCCTAAAGGTGACTTTCGGATGTCAAGTAGAGCTGCATTATTGCAGCGGTGTTACTGCTGCGGTGTCGACGCAGGCGCTGTCACTGTCAATTGCCTAGATAAAATGCGTGACTGATTGAACGTTCAATTTGGGACAGTTAGAGTTAGAGTCACTGTCCCAAATCTGTTCAATGTACGTTACTACCAATTCCAATGATACAGTTGCAATTTGTAGCCGCATTACTGCCGATATTAGAACGTTCAACTCAGTTTATCAAGCACATTGTCAGTCACAGCGCCCGCGTCCATGTAGTGTAGTATATCGGGTGGAACAGAACGAAGGACTTTTATGAAAACGGGGAATTGTTTAGGCTACGTACTTTATTTTTCACTTATTAAACACGTTAATATTTCTAACCGTTTGTGAGATATGGTTTGTTAAACATTAGTGCACAAATCAGTGTGTTTCAACCCTAGCAAATAGATCTTATTGAATGACATGACATGTGTCAATTTAAAATGTAAATAACTTTGTAGGGTTGTCACTGATATAAAAATACTTCATTTTAATGATTTTGTTGTACTTTTTAATCTAGTTTTACGATTATAAAAACTCGATTGTAGATCACTTAGATAACACTATCCTTTCAGCTCAGTCCCTAGAAATGTTCCACCCTGTATATCTAATGTCGCAACAGTAATGCAGCTGCAGTCACCATTCGAATTACACCTAAAGGTGTTCGGATGTCATTACTGTTGCAACATTACTGACGGCGGCATTGATTTTAAAATGAGTATGAGCATTAGGGTAACATTGCATTTCTGACCGCAGCTGCACTACTAGTACGAACGCGTCGATGTTATTGTCAATTTCCATAGTAAAGTGAATGGTAGCTAGTGGCTGCTGTCATTGGAAATGGACTGTCACCTTTACAGCCGCGATTATGACGTTCAATCTGTCACTTATTTTATCGAGGAAATTGCAGTTGCCGCTGCAGTTGTCTTCTGAATGTTACCTTAACGCATTTTGTATTATTTTGAAAGTGCAGCTATAAATATACAACTTTGCTTTAATTTAGGTAATAGCGCCTAGTTGAATCCACTTTCTTAGTACATTTTAGCAAAGATAAAGCGTAAAATAAATGACACGTCATAAGTTAGATTGTTCAATTATCGCCAGACAAAGCTAAGCGGATTTCAAATGGAGCGAAAGCTGCCTTAATTAGGAGTGACTTTTTAAATTAATTGATAATTAAGCTTTGCTCTCACAGCAACCATTTTCAATCTCGTTAATACGGGTGCAAAGTGTTTTTGGAATATTATTTATTACATTGTGATCGTAGTCTATTTTTGGTTAGGATAAAATTACTGATATTATCATTCATATTATTTAAATCAGGTAAGTACAAATTACAGAATTAAGGGGGTTTAATTTGAATCGGATGCTATTTGCAACCGAAACACACGAGTACAGTGGCAGCGGACAAACTGCGTAAATATTCTGGCTGATGTTTTAATTTATTTGAGCTCCATTTTCTTGTTTTTTTTCATATGTTCGATTTTGTAACACGTTTATACTTGATAACCTACCCTTGTTTAAGCGCAAGTATATAAATAAAGGTATATAAAATTGTCTATTGGATAATAATACATAACACATGTCCCTATTTATTAGGAATTCATTGATAATACCACATTCATATTTCTTAACGTAAAAAGCTGATAATGAATTTAACGCAGTGGAAAATGCCGATTATTCATAGAAAGGTTGGAGATTATAAATACCTACTATCACTGGGTAGCTAGAGTAATATTGGATATTTACAGTAGTTAAATTTTAACAAAACTATCTTGAGTGATAAATGGCGTAATTAATAGGCCTTTGAACGTAAAAGTGGAAGTGATAAAATACACCAAAAAATGATAAGTAAATTCACATGTTTGAATTTTTATGTTTGTCAATTTTCACCCAATTATTCATTTACAGTTTCAAGTATACAAAAAACTTTTAATATTAATAAAAAAACTTACCAAATTACTATTCATTAGGTATATTTGAAATCTAAACATAAATACTATTTACCTACTACTTGTAATCAATTACGTATCTAAACATTGATTTCCAGAACCCCACTCAACTCAAGATACCTACTCGTCCTGCGATGTCTACCAATCATTTATAGAATACTATTTATAACATCTTATCGTACCTACTCGTAAAATCCAATAGCAATTTGATGTCAATAACAAGGAAAATGGATAAGAGTTATTCACCAAAAATCTCCAAACGCTGCTACATCGACAAAAATGTATATCTTTATCGATAATATGTAGATGATACTACATATTTAAGTTGGTTGATTGTTATTATCGACTCTTGAATAATGGTATTTTTATAGTCGAAGTATCAGCAAAGCTAGGTTAAAGAGATTCAGCAACAGAGCACGAAATCGTCAAATTAAATAGAGCACGTTTTTAGGAAAATCGATAGTGGAAATTTCAAATGTCGTAAGGGTCAACCGCCTAGCAGTCAAATTTCAAGATTAAAAAAATCAAGTTTTATAAATGGTAAATTAAATCCGTATCCGATGTTTCTTACATAGTGAGTTTTCATACCTATGTACTTAAAAACATTCTCTACACTTTTGTAATGACTTTTTAGCGTGAAGGCGCGCAAGGGCCTGGCAAAGAAGTGACCAAAGCGCGCTTTGTATGTCGGGATTTGTTCGAATTTTTCGGTTTAAGGTTACCACAGTCATTAGCCATATATACAAAAGTACAGGAAACTGCCGTATGCTAGCGGACCGTGGCTGGAGGCTAGTGGTTATTTTAACATAATGGCGGTTAAACACAATTCATAACCCTCCTCTTGGTTCACCGTAGTCTCAACACATGGATATGGAATTCTGGGTACTTACGGATTCAAAATAGTTTTCATATAATATACCTATTGTGTTCACTCTGTTTACCCGGCATGAATTTAGTAAAAACGTGTCGCCAGGGGGTTAGTACCTTTTGTTGCAAAAACGTGTATTGGAAATCCTTTGGTTTTTCCAGCGAGTTTCATTAAGTACATAGAAATAAGTAAGTAGGTAAATTTTCTACGCACAAGTGGGTCAGCCGCAAGGCAACCGATTGTACTATGAATGCTTATGAAATGCAAAATAAATAATATTAAAGATGCTCAAATCACCGTCAGATTTCGTTAAAGAGCGATCAAACATGCGTCTGATGCGTCCGGCAAGTGGGTCGATCGTATGATCTGGCAACCTTAATTTCCTCGCATCGCATAGGTACGAGTGGATATTTTCATTTCCGCTCAGGAAATTAGAGTTCACGGTAAAATATGTAGTTAAGTCTTAAATTTATCGCAAAAACTTGTGCGAGACGGTCAACATTGCTTTGTTGACAATTTATTTCACAACTTTTTCGTTTTCAGTGATTGGCGTCGAGAACGTGCCTAAACCTCGGCTTTGAACTTTTTATTAGACTTACCAAATACACAATTATTGGACAAAAATGGTCGCTGAAACTTGCAAGTGCCTTGTTTTGTTTCATGTGGCTTTTTCAGCAGTTACCTTCAAATTGTTTCTTCTTTTTGTATTTGCCGAAGTTAAAAGGTATAAAGAGCATCGAATTTATAATAAATGTGGCAGACGTTTTTATTTACTACACCTACAGTTAGCTAAATTGAAAGAGTACGAGTAGGTATTACCTACATGACTCTTGATTGATATTGATACAAGCACCAATTACTATCATATCAGAAAATAAATAACAGTTCAACATACTAACAATGCTGTCGGCTTTATTCAGTAAGACTTGAAATCAAACCCGCTGTGAATAGACCCGATATACCTACAAAGTAAATATAGGTATAAGACAGATCAATTTTAGCACATGGATCATAAAGGTTATGGATAAATGAATTGCTATTTGTTAGAAAAAATGTTTTCTGTTAGTAAGATACGTTGGTCTGTGGTGAGGAAATATTACTTCCAATGTGAGGAAATGTTGCTCGATTCAACATACCTTCCTACTTTTTCGTCGTGTTCGTTTGGTTCTCGTTGAAATAAATTAGACTGAGACCGTCCAGTGGCACCCTCATTATGGGAATTGTGTTTTCTAATGTGTTTCTAATAAACCCATTAATTTCTGTATAAAATCAGTATTATAATACTGTTGTCCTACTTATTGCAATTACAATTGTTGATATCACATAGGTGATATAGTTTTATATTACTTACTTTTTACTTTACCACCTAAACTGAAAAATGTGGCCACCATTTGCCGTTTAGTTGATAAAATAAACAAAATAAAACTATGTGACAAAGACCAAAAGTAAGGAATCAGTAGGAGAACAATATTAATATAGGTGCCGTAAAATGTAGTGAGTAGGGTCATAACTGAAATTCAAACCTCGATAACATTTTATTTTTACATATGAAAACTGAATGGTGTATATAATAAGTGTTCCGGACGTTTGTATTTTAGTTTTTATTTCATTTTGGGTAGTTCCATTTCATAACTTTGACGATAAAGAGGAAAACGCACCTCACCCCGTAGTGCCTCGTATTTGGGGTGAGAGGGGTTTTCATACAAAGGTGATTTTGGAAGATTGTTTGGTTTTTTTTATTATGCGTATTACTATAGCTCCATTTTAAATTGGAATACATTATTTTTGTAGCAGTAGCCTTAAAATCCCTTCTCACCCCCCCTCTCAAACCTTCTCTCCCCATTCATAACCCACCTCTCCCCGCGAAACCTACTCACCCCGTTTTACGGTAGTGAGTTATACAGAAATTAATTGGTTTATTAGAAAACACAATTCCCCTTTAAATGATGGCGCCACTAGATGATCTTGTGTGACGAGTTGTGTTTTGTAACTCAAAACAAAATTTCGACAATATTAATAAGAGGTGTGGACACTCACCAGTTAACAGTGGGTAAACAAAACTGGGAACGCCTCCGATAGTTCCAATTATAGGCCAATATCACTGGCAACTACGGTGGCCAAGGTGCTTGACGGTCTGCTTGATAACTTACTGGCGAAGCATATTAAAACTCATGACGCGCAGTTTGGTTTCAAACCGGGTCTGTCAACAGAGAGCGCCATTCTTTGTTTCAAGCATACCGTTAAGTACTATGTTGAAGGAAAAACTCCCGTAGTTGCCTGCTTTTTGGACCTGTCGAAGGCGTTCGATACGGTGTCATATGACATACTATGGGATAAGATGGAAAAGGGCACGAGCACTCCGAGGGAGGTGATTAAATAACCTGTTTCGGTACTAGTACGGGCATCAAACCAACCAGGTGAGTTGTGTAACACGGCTGTTTTGAAAGGGGGTAAAATAATAAATGAAAAGCTCCGGCTTGTGGAAAATGGAAACAGCCATGTTAACAAAATAAAATTAAATCAAAATTAAATTAAATAGACTAAATGGAAACCTTGCTGCAGGAAAGCTAGGAGGAGAAACAATTAAACAAATTTATTTCTAACGAACTTTATTAACTTAATGTTATTTCAAAAGCTCAGTGGCAAAGCAGGGTCGCTTCACAGGTTCTAGTTATAAGGGTTTACACCCATTAATTAAAAACTAAAAACTAAATTTCGAAATACCTACGTTTTATGCACCAGAACTTTCAAAACTTCAAACTGAATAAAATTAAATTATAATTAACCATTTTAAATTTGTAGTTGGTGGCGGATGCCACTCAAAAGTTATGCAACAGACCGACCTCAAAAACTGCTGCTGGAACTGCAGCAGCGGGGAGCGAACTCGCCTTTCCCCGGGAAGCTGGCCGCTAACCTGGTTGGAGCCGGCCGCTGCAGATGGCGTGGTACAGATCCCACAGCCTCATATTACAACTTCTAAACATCTTCAAATGAATTCCAAAAGAAATCGAAAGCTCTTCCAAAAAATTCACAAGCTCCCGGCTCCTGTAAACCGAGAAATGGATACATTAGCCGACGCCTTAATGGCCGCTAAAGAAAATATGAAACAATTGGAAATTTAGCTCACCGCACTGGAAGCTGTTAGGACTTCTGGCGGAGCACTCCCAACCCTCGAGCAGGAGTCAACTCTGTAAAGAACCAAAAACCTGGTTAAGGACGAACCCACAACGTTTCGCGCCATTGTGGAGTTGATCACACCTAAATTCCATTTGTACTTACTCAGTGGAGCACACCGAAGGACTCGAGCTGCTTCCAGCATTTCGACCAACATGGCGAATGTGTGGTCTCGCCACAAATAGTACTCATGCGAGCGTGCGTCCCCGGAGGGGTCCACACATCAAAAGTGCATGTCATCTCAAAATGACCTCCTCATATGTTGAGTACAAAAGGCCAAAACAAAAGTAGGGTGCCAATCCCTTGAAGACACAAATCCTACGAAAATTCTGACTGATTTATTTAACAATTCACTCCTGAGCCTAAGAAATATATTTTATCAATAAATCTAATAAAGTTTCATTTCAGAGCCCCCTTTTTGGAGTCTGTAATTCCTATGTTTTATTTAACATCTAAATTCTCTCTTACCTAAAAAAACATATCTAAATCATACAAAGTTTTCCTGGAGTGACAACCTAAATATCTCAAGTTTTAATTATTTTTACTCGTATGACAACCCCGACAACAGATAAGCATAAAGAGGTGCATCTGAATGCAACAGACTATGCAAATAAGTGCAACCAATCGAGTTAGTTTGGGATATTGTTAAAATCATCGAAATAAGAAAAGGAATTCAACCCAAAAATATTAATTTAAAATTTAAGAAAATGTCTACGTTACAATACCCCCCTCCCCGATTTTAAGGTTCAACGTAGGTGAACCGCTCGCTGTCCTCAGCGACTTGCACCACTAACACAAAATGAGAGCCAGAAAACTAATCTACTCAAAAAAACTGATCTAGAAAACCTAGAATCTCAACAAAAGGTCTGACGCAACTTCGAGATTCAAACTTACCAAAAATGCTCAAACAAACTACCCAAAATCTAAAAGTGAAATCATACAAACGTTAATCAATCTAAACAAACTGCTGTTCTGTCCGAACAAAAAAATCTAAACAACATCTCGAACCCACGTCAACACCACGGAAGGTGAAAAAAAAACTATGCGGCCAACTGCGCTGCACATAGAAAAAAACCTCCGTCTATCCTTCCAACCCGTAAACAAACTGTTGGCCTTCCCAGTACAACGCGATAAAAGCTTGTTGTGCTGAGAAAGCCAAAACCAACCGCCAGGACCGATGTTCAGCATTCCTCAAAAAACTCAGCTAGACCGGGCGAAATGAAACCTATAGTCCACTAACCATAAGCCTTCAATGAAAACCTTTGTTGCAACCCTACCGGTTGAGGACACTAAGGTTTGTCCCAACCCTTCAGGTAGACAACAATCATCAAACAACCCTAAAAATCCAAAACGGCCCTTTGAGTTGGTGAGGTCCACCTGTCCCCCCCAACTCTCCGGAATCAAAAAAAACCATACCAAAAAATATGAAATAAACAAAACGAGGTACATAACATAGCAGGTGAGTGGTTTGTCGTCCTTGGCGGCACGACGACTGGTACAAGACGAGGGATCGTGCGTCCAAGGATAACTCCCCAAAACTCTCAAACCACACTAAACCTAAAAAACTTCAACCATTTGGCTGACTTGTATTGCGGTAGCAGGCGTAAAAAGGTGGCGGAGACACCGTGTGCCGTTCCAACGCCTTCAAAAATGGCACATTGGATCGTCAACACGATAAAAAGAGGTACCAAACCAAAAGGGGTACCGCGGTCGATATGTCCAAAAAAGCAAGAACCCAATTTAAAACAGCCCCTCAAAAATGGTAACTGCTGGGTATGAACCCCATACCGACCAAAAGCGTAGCCACAAATACGCAAAATTGCACAAAACCGTGCTCGAGTGTGGTAAGCACTCGAAACCTACTACCGAAATCCAAATTTGCCATGTTAAGGACTCGCTCTGACCTTAAAAAGTGAGCAAGTTGTTTCGCCCCAAATATACTTCACACACTTTACCATACCTTTCATATCTCATCTGTCGCCCCTACCATACTTCACGCATTTCAAATCCCGTTCTTCCATCCCCAAACAAAATTTGTAGTGAAAACAGTCAGTGCTGTTCACCACGTACCGTGCATAAAGTCGTGATTGGATATTTTACCATAATACCCAACACTCCAAACGAGACAACCGTGAAAGGAGACGTTCTTGTGTAGGCGAGGCCTTGGAAAATACCACCTCATTGAAAACCTACCAAAAACTTGTGTCAAAATCCCAAAACATGCCACGAGCTTTATTCGAAATTCCCGCCAAATCTCAAAACGAAATTTTAAACTAAAATCTTGACCGAATTAAAAAAACTACTTCAAATTAATTTATCTCATTAAATTTGAGTACTAAAACCTGACTAAAACCAAATCTCGTAACGTTCTAAACCAAAATAACTATATTGTATTTAACTAAATAAATATCAATATTCAAACAAATTTCAAAATCACATTAAAAAAAAAAAAAACGAGCGTTTTTTTAAGTAATTATTTAGAAACATGAAAATCCTTGGGCGCCATTGTAACACGGCTGTTTTGAAAGGGGGTAAAATAATAAATGAAAAGCTCCGGCTTGTGGAAAATGGAAACAGCCATGTTAACAAAATAAAATTAAATCAAAATTAAATTAAATAGACTAAATGGAAACCTTGCTGCAGGAAAGCTAGGAGGAGAAACAATTAAACAAATTTATTTCTAACGAACTTTATTAACTTAATGTTATTTCAAAAGCTCAGTGGCAAAGCAGGGTCGCTTCACAGGTTCTAGTTATAAGGGTTTACACCCATTAATTAAAAACTAAAAACTAAATTTCGAAATACCTAAGTTTTATGCACCAGAACTTTCAAAACTTCAAACTGAATAAAATTAAATTATAATTAACCATTTTAAATTTGTAGTTGGTGGCGGATGCCACTCAAAAGTTATGCAACAGACCGACCTCAAAAACTGTTGCTGGAACTGCAGCAGCGGGGAGCGAACTCGCCTTTCCCCGGGAAGCTGGCCGCTAACCTGGTTGGAGCCGGCCGCTGCAGATGGCGTGGTACAGATCCCACAGCCTCATATTACAACTTCTAAACATCTTCAAATGAATTCCAAAAGAAATCGAAAGCTCTTCCAAAAAATTCACAAGCTCCCGGCTCCTGTAAACCGAGAAATGGATACATTAGCCGACGCCTTAATGGCCGCTAAAGAAAATATGAAACAATTGGAAATTTAGCTCACCGCACTGGAAGCTGTTAGGACTTCTGGCGGAGCACTCCCAACCCTCGAGCAGGAGTCAACTCTGTAAAACCAAAACCAAAAACCTGGTTAAGGACGAACCCACAACGTTTCGCGCCATTGTGGAGTTGATCACACCTAAATTCCATTTGTACTTACTCAGTGGAGCACACCGAAGAACTCGAGCTGCTTCCAGCATTTCGACCAACATGGCGAATGTGTGGTCTCACCACAAATAGTACTCATGCGAGCGTGCGTCCCCGGAGGGGTCCACACATCAAAAGTGCATGTCATCTCAAAATGACCTCCTCATATGTTGAGTACAAAAGGCCAAAACAAAAGTAGGGTGCCAATCCCTTGAAGACACAAATCCTACGAAAATTCTGACTGATTTATTTAACAATTCACTCCTGAGTCTAAGAAATATATTTTATCAATAAATCTAATAAAGTTTCATTTCAGAGCCCCCTTTTTGGAGTCTGTAATTCCTATGTTTTATTTAACATCTAAATTCTCTCTTACCTAAAAAAACATATCTAAATCATACAAAGTTTTCCTGGAGTGACAACCTAAATATCTCAAGTTTTAATTATTTTTACTCGTATGACAACCCCGACAACAGATAAGCATAAAGAGGTGCATCTGAATGCAACAGATTATGCAAATAAGTGCAACCAATCGAGTTAGTTTGGGATATTGTTAAAATCATCGAAATAAGAAAAGGAATTCAACCCAAAAATATTAATTTAAAATTTAAGAAAATGTCTACGTTACAGTTGGGCGGGCGCGCACTCGGACGTGTACAGGTTGGAGTGCGGGGTGAGGCAGGGTGGACTCACCTCGCCGCGCTTATTCAATCTATACATGCATGAGCTGATTGCTGGACTCAGCAGCACGAATATCGGATGTTCCGTAGGTGGCACCACAGTGAACAACATTAGCTACGCAGATGGTACGGTGCTGCTGTGTCCATCAGTCAGTGCGCAAGTGAAACTTTTAAAGGTGTGTGAAGATTATGCGGTCGCTCATGGTCTGAGGTACAACACAAGTAAGAGCGAACTGTTAGTTTTTAAAGCAGGTAACAAGGCTTTTGACGAACTACCTCCTGTCAGCTTGTGTGGTGTCGCTCTTAAAAGGGTGACGCGCTTTAAGTATCTCGGACACTGGGTGACCGATAATCTCCACGATGACGTAGACATAGAGAGCAGGGCATTGGCGGTGCGTTGTAATATGTCGTCTCGCAGGTTTGCGCGGTGTAATGGGAATGTCAAAGTAACGCTATTTAAAGCGTTTTGCCAGATCCTTTACACGTTCAGCCTGTGGACAATTTATACTAAAAAAGCCTTCAATGCCCTGCGCGTCCAGTACAACAATGGGTTCAGGATGCTGTTGGGACTGCCTCGTTTTTGCATCGCGTCCTGTATGTTCGCGGAGGCGCACACTAACAGCTTCGGTGCGATAATACGCAATAGAACTGCCTCATTGATGCGTCGCGTGCGTGACAGTTCCAACAGCCTCTTGCGCATAGTGTTAGAGTCACCTGCTTGCGCCTTCTGGAAGCACTGCGACGATGTGCATATGGGTTTCAGAGGCTTAGTATATAAGTTGTTATGATTTAGTATAATTTGTTAATTTTGTTATAATTTTAGTTGACCGAAGCGAAGCGAAGGTCTTATTTTGCTTTCGTATGTCCGGATGTTCTCCTCTACAGGTCGCAATTCTTAACCGATTCTCGTGAAATTTTGTGACCGAATTTTATGACTAAATAATTTTTTTTTGTCAATCCGGTTTTTGGAAAATTTTAAAAATGGCGGAGTCGCGATACCTAGCGCCTAAACAAATAGTCGTATCGATATCATAAGAGTTTTTTCTTTTTGAGACATGTTTACAGAGTTAATAGCAAAAAATGCAGAAAAAAATTATCGCTTGTTTAGGCGGTATTTAGATATTTAGTTTTGTATTTCCGGATGTTCTCCTCTACAGGTCGCAATTCTTAACCGATTCTCATGAATTTTTGTGACCAGATTCTATGACTAAATAAAATTTTTTTGTCCATCCGGTTTTTGGAAATTTTTAAAAATGGCGGGGTCGTGATACCTGTCGCCTAAACAAATAGTCGTATCGATATCATAAGAGTTTTTTCTTTTTGATATATGTTTATAGATTAAATGGCCAAAAATTCAGAAAATTTGTATCGCTGGTTTCGGCGGTATTTAGATATTTAGTTTTTACTTGAGAATGAGTAGCTAAATTTCGTCAGCTTTAGTAAGAACTATCATGGCGCATTTAGCAAACGTTCGCTTTTTTGTTTGCATAGGGAGGTCCCTGGTTCCATCCCCAGTAATTGTATGCTGCTTCATAACTTTTTGTATTTTTTTATACTTAAATTTCGTATCAATTGTTGTTTTTTATTTTGAAAAAATGAAAAAGATCGTATTTTTTATTTATCAAGCGCGGGCTAAGCGTATTCGTTTATTTTTTGCAAGAGATGATGGCTTTTTGCGCTTTAAAGAAAATTTGATTCTTGAATATACGGCGCCATACCTTTGGCCTATGCTCGTCTAGATGGCGACACCATTTAATTTTAACAATTTTTACTCATATCAGTAAAAGAACATGGGACAAAATCATATGGCGTTCTAAAAATAAAAAAAAACCTTTTAGCCATACATATATAAATTTATTGATATATTTTTTTTTCATTTTCATTTTAATCCTGTATCGAAAGATGACAGTAAATTTACTGTGACTACAAAATTTAGTATGACAATAACCCTCTACTACATATAGGGATCGTCCGCGTTGGAGGGTCTGCCATCTTGTGGCCTGAATCGGAAACATGTACATTGCCAAAACAAGTTCTACCATCTACCGTTCTTGTAGGTACGTTTCCTTATGCATATTCTGTCACAGAATAAATAATAGTACTAAGTACAGAAGACTCACTCTCTAACAAAACGCGTCTGTTACGGCGACAGCGCCACGCGCGGCTTATGGCAAACCCCAAAATTGGGGCCGAACGGATGTACTTTTAGCTACCTGTAGCAAAGCGACGAAATCGCGGAATGAGACACGCCTGGTTCTGTCATCTTGTGGGCTACATCGGAAGCATAAACGTCACATTTACGCCTCACGCCAAAAATGTGACGGCTCCTATGCTGCCCCCTATAGTTCACGCACGTGCCCTATACACTCTATTCTCTTTAGATTAGATATTTAAATTCTTACTCTAGAATAAGTAACCAAATTTCGTCAGCTCATCTAAATGCTATCATAGCGCAGTTGGAAAGACGCTTACAAGCAAGGATATGGGATAGGTACCCGGTTCGATCCCCAGTAAATGCAACTTTTTTTATTTATTTTTTGCACTTAAACATCGTATTGCTGATTGATCAAGCGAGCGCGAAGCGCGAGGTAAGCGTATTAGTTTGAGTTTTTGTTTCAACATTTTTTTAGCGGTTTAAGTTGAAGGGCATGGCTGTTCCAGGAGTCAATTTCCACTTACGTTCTAGCATGGGCGGTCACCATCCATAAATCGCAGGGGTTAACATTGCCTAGGGTAGTGGTCGACCTTGGGCTCAGGGAACTAGCTGTAGGTTGCTCGTACGTTGCGCTTTCCCGGGCTCAAAGTCTAACTATCATTATCCTAGAGCCTTTTAATTTGGATCGCCTCGCTAAAATGGCCCATAATTTCCGCAAATATTTTTTTCTTCGAGGCAATTACTCCGTTCTCCTGTTTTTCCCAGTGGAATTTCTTCGCTTTATTTTATTTTTCGTGGACATTTTTTCATAAACTAAATTTTCCCTTTCTCAATTTATTCCCTTTTCTTTTTAATCCCAGTAGTTAAAATAACCAGTAGGTTTTTTTTTCACTAACTAAATATTCTCTATCTCCATATTTTCTCTTTTTTTAAATGCTAGTGGTAAAAATAACCAGGTTTTTTTCAAATAGGTAGGTTAGGGTTTTTTTTGATGACCCTAAAAACGAAACTGCTCCCAGAGATAGGTAGGTTAGGGTTATTTTTTTTGATGACCCTAAAAACGAAACTGCTCCCAGAGATAGGTAGGTTAGGGTTATTTTTTTTTTGATGACCCTAAAAACGAATCTGCTCCCAGAGATAGGTAGGTTAGAGTTATTGGCTGACAGCGTTTGGTTTTACACTTGTATTTTTTTAGATTATGTTTTATTTTTAGTGTTTTTAATATTTGTTGTATGTGAAATACCTACAAGTAACAAATATAATTACTACACTATTAACATACAGTAACAAGAAAATATTATCCTAGATATTTAAAAGAACGAAAATTATAAAAAAAAGATTAATTTAAAAATATTAAAAATAGGCGATTGCGGAAAAAAACCATTGGGAAAATATGGGAACGGAGTAATTGCTACCGAGAATGAATGATTTCGGGAAATTATGGGCAACGCAAAATATGAGAACGGAGTAATTGCCACGAAGAAAAAATGATTTCGGAAATTATGGGCCACACTCGCGCACGAAGCTTCTTAGTTGCTGTTTACAGGCTAATTCAAAGGTAATGTTGGTTTCCTAACATAAGTAGAGTTAGACCAAGAAAAGTCTGCAGAGATTTTGACACTGGCACAAATAACATTGGCACTGCGTGTGCTGTCAAAATCTCTGCAGACTTTTCTTGGTCTAACTCTATCCACTTTTCTATACAATTAGTATGGCGACGTGGATACTTAAGGGGTATCGACCGTACACTGACATCGGGATGATATTTTTATCATGTTATTTAGTAGTCATCGTGCGTCTCGCTTGCGCCGATACATGTACGGACAAGAACGAGTGAAATGCACGATAACTAAATGACATCAGTTAGATGTCTTTCTGATATCAGTGTAAGTTTGAATTGGCCTGTTAGCCAAAAATTGTTTCGTATGTCCATATGTTCTACTCTACTGGCAGAGCTGGGCACCGTTAATCAAAAAGTTAACTTCGTTAATCGTTAATCCGTTAAATAAAAAGTTAACTTCGTTAAACATTAAAACGTTACTTTTCAAAAGTTTTAACGGAAGTTAAAGTTAATCGTTAATCGTTAACTCGAAATCGTAAATATACGCAATATGAAATAAAACTAGGAGAAATAATCATAAATTTTGACTTTTATTAAATACTAATCTACTAATTAACATGGTAATCATTACTAATTAATAATAGCATAGCCAATAAAAATATTATTCGCTAGCATCTGCCATAAGGTGCATGTTCCCCTTCATGAACATGAGCATATATTAAAATTGTCGTCTGATAGCGACGCCCGTTTTGGAGAAAAAATATCTTTTTCCGCCGAAAACAGGCGTTCCACAGCAGCACTCGAAGGTATACTAGTGTTATATTTGAGGCAGCGCGCGGCCTTTGTGTGAGTAGGTACTTAGGTATTAACGATTAACGGACTTAAGAAAAGTTAACTGAAGTTAACAAGTCCGTTACAGGTTTTTAAAGTTAACTTAAAAGTTAATTCGTTACTCGAAATCTTAACTTCGTTAATTAACGATTAACGGATTAACGAGTTAATGCCCAGCTATGTCTACAGGTCGCATATCTAAACCAATTCCCGAATTTTGTAAGCAATTGATAGTTAAGTTTTTATGGTCAAATTAGATTCTCTAAATTCTTCTAAACAACGGAACCATACATTTATTCAGTTTTAAGCTCTGCTCGCGAGGTCTACAGCTCACAGAGCCACTAGTATAGGTTTAATTAAGGGAATGTATACTAACACTATGGACATGGTCGGAATTAAGAGCGCTCTTACAAGAAAAGTCGAAATAATGCAAAATTGATGATACTAGTCGACGAAATTCAGGACTTTGCGCTCATTATTAGAAACAATGAGTACTTGTTCCAGTAAAAGCGTCTTCTTATCTTTATAAATATCGTTGTAAATATTAGAAAAAGGACTTATTAAATTAGTAATGATTTTTTTTCTGATGGTCGTTTCCGAAAAACCCCGTGAAGCATTGAATGGCGAGCTCTTATTTGGAAATATTGAGAATTTTACTCTCGTAAACCTGGCTATTTTGTATTACTAATACCCTGTACTTTAGGCATATCAAACTATATTTTTCCTACATACCTTTGAGAAAGAGAAAATCAAAGTAAAACGAACTCGATTTTCTCTCCGAAACAAGTGTCAATTCCTACGAAAATCTACTTAATATCGAAGTCATTTTCATACTCAAGCAATCTGCAACGTTTGCTTATACTGTTGGTATACATAAGTGTTTATGAAATTCTACTATATTTTTTGGCAATTTTTTGAAAACTACTCTATATTACCGATGACGCGCGCTGCGCCAGCTCAGTGCCGCGGCAGAGCTTGTAGAGGCAGGACGTGTGTCGGTCGGCTCCGCACATTTTCAACGGCGACGACGAGGTTTTTTATCATTGTGTGCAGCGGGCGCCGTGTAAAACGCTATACTGTGTGCGTGTAAACCGCAACGAGAGACTTTGATCCTAGCACTGTTTTTATAGTATTATAATTTATAATGGTACAGTTTAATAAACTACCGGACAGGATTAAAAATATTTGAAACGACCTGACATTCTATATGTATTTATTTGACTCAAGATAGTACTCAGGGTCTGATGATGGAGCCGGAAGGTGGTCACCGGTACCAATCAACCATGCAACTAAACCACTTCGTGTTTAGGCTCGTTTTATTCATCTCAACAAGATCTTTGACACAAGATAGTACTCAGGGTCTGATGATGGAGCCGGAAGGTGGTCACCGGTACCAATCAACCATGCAACTAAACCACTTCGTGTTTGGGCTCGTTTGATTCGGCTCAACAAGATCTTTGACTTAAGATAGTACTCAGGGTCTGATGATGGAGCCGGAAGGTGGTCACCAGTACCAATCAACAATGCAACTAAACCACTTCGTGTTTAGGCTCGTTTTATTCGTCTCAACAAGATCTTTGACTTAAGATAGTACTCAGGGTCTGATGATGGAGCCGGAAGGTGGTCACCGGTACCAATCAACCATGCAACTAAACCACTTCGTGTTTGGGCTCGTTTGATTCGTCTCAACAAGATCTTTGGCACAAGATAATACTCAGGGTCTGATGATGGAGCCGGAAGGTGGTCACCGGTACCAATCAACCATGCAACTAAACCACTTCGTGTTTAGGCTCGTTTGATTCGTCTCAACAAAATCTTTGACACAGGATAGTACTCAGGGTCTGATGATGGAGCCGGCAGGTGGTCACCGGTACCAATCAACCATGCCACTAAACCACTTCGTGTTTAGGCTCGTTTTATTCGTTTCTATAAGATCTTTGACACAAGATAGTACTCAGGGTCTGATGTTGGAGCCGGAAGGTGGTCACCGGTACCAATCAACCATGCAACTAAACCACTTCGTGTTTAGGCTCGTTTGATTCGTCTCAACAAGACCTTGGACACAAGATAGTACTCAGGATCTGATGATGGAGCTGGAAGGTGGCCACGGGTACCAGTCTACCATGTAACTGAACCACTTCGTGTTTGGGCTCGTTTGATTTGTCGCAACAAGATCTTTGACACAAGGTAGTACTGAGGGTCTGATGATGGATCCGGAAGGTGGTGACCGGTACCAATCAACCATGCAACTAAACCACTTCGTGTTTGGCTTCGTTCGATTCGTCGCAACAAGATCTTTGACACAAGTTAGTACTCAGGGTCTGATGATGGAGCTGGACTGTGGCCACGGGTACCAGTCTACCATGTAACTGAACCACTTCGTGTTTGGGCTCGTTTGATTTGTCGCAATAAGATCTTTGACACAAGGTAGTACTGAGGGTCTGATGATGGATCAGGAAGGTGGTCACCGGTACCAATCAACCATGCAACTAAACCACTTCGTGTTTGGCTTCGTTCGATTCGTCGCAACAAGGTCTTTGACACAAGTTAGTACTCAGGGTCTGATGATGGAGCTGGACTGTGGCCACGGGTACCAGTCTACCATGTAACTGAACCACTTCGTGTTTGGGCTCGTTTGATTCGTCGCAATAAGATGTTTGACACAAGATACTACTCAGGGTCTGATGATGGAGCTGATGATGATAGACAGGTACCCGTCGCCACCTTCGCGCTCCATCATCAGACCCTGAGTACTACCTTGTGTCAAAGATCTTGTTGAGATGAATAAAACGTGCCTAAACACGAAATAGTTTAGTTGCATGGTTGATTGGTACCGGTGACCACCTTCCGGCTCCAACATCAGACCCTGAGTACTATCTTGTGTCCAAGATCTTGTTGAAACGAATAAAACGAGCCTAAACACGAAGTGGTTTAGTTGCATGGTTGATTGGTACCGGTGACCACCTTCCAGCTCCATCATCAGACTCTGAGTATCACCTAGTGTCAAAGATCTTGTTGAGACGAATCAAACGATCCTAAACACGATGTGGTTTAGTTGCATGGTTGATTGGTAATGGTACCTTCCAGCTCCATCATCAGACCCTGAGTACTGTCTTGTGTCAAAGATCTTGTTGAGACGAATCAAACGAGCCCAAACACGAAGTTGTTTAGTTACATGATAGACTGGTACCCGTGGCCACCTTCCAGCTCCATCATCAGACCCTGTGTATCTTCAGTGTCAAAGATCTTGTTGAGACGAATCAAACGAGCCTAATCATGTTACTACATGGTTGATTGGTATCCGTGACCACCTTAATCATCATCAGATCCTCAGTACCAGTTCGTTTTTAAACCCTCGTTGATACAAACTTTACAACCTATAGGTACCAAATGCAATGACGAAACATGTAAATAAGCGAGTAGGTACCTATAATTTCTTTCGAGTAATATACCTTCATAAGTACGAGTATGGGGCTATTCATAAATTACGTCGTTTCAAATGGGAGGAGTGGGGGGGGGGGGGTCTGGACATCGGATGATGGTAACATGACGTAGGAGGAAACAGATTCATCCGAAGCTTGATTTTTGGATGATTTGAGGGGTGGGGGGGGGGGGGGGGGGGGGTCAAAAATCGTCAAAAATAGATGACGTAATTTATGAACAGCCCCTATGTACATTTGCACTGCATTTAGTATTTTCGTACTTACCAAATAACAGTTTTAGAACTTTAAAAGTTAAGTACAGTTAGTGTTGTTATGGTTGATTTCAATATGCTTCGCGAAGGATCAAGAATGTTTAATCCATCATTGTAGTGCGAGTGTGGTAGAAGGGATCGGCGTACTGAGCTCGCACGGCCTGCCGCAGCGCGTAAAATACCTAAACTCGCTCAACGCCGAAATGTAATAGCGCTCTTAAATAAATTGATTGATTGATTGAAAGAACAGTTCACGCGGATAAGGGTTTAACCAAAAAATATGGTTTTATCTTTGGGTATTGAGTCAAGCTGTCAAGCGTCTAATTGCTAAAATACTCAATAGTTACAATAAATACTACATGATTTTTACGCAACACTGTATTCATAGGTTACCGAATTGAGCGTGAATTTTTCATTAAATATTAGTAGTACTACTAGTAGTAAACTCTTTACTGTACAAAAAGACATTAAAAATAACATAAAATTAGTAAGAAGTACAAAGGCGAGCTCATCCCTTTGAGGGATCTCTTCCAGTTGTAAGAGTAGGTAACTGGTGTATCCATTACATAAATGTAGGTCATACAACCATCACTAAGCAAATGTAACACACATAAAAGACGTTTCAGCAATATCGTCAATAAAACGAGAAAACCCTTTTCATCAATCTTGCAGCGAAACAAAATTTAAATTATGATCATGTTATCGTTTACGGCGCGATTATGGGCACCTTGGGACCTTTACCTAAATCTACATGGCTGTCAGGGTAGGTACCCCTATTAACGCGCCAAATTGTGCCTGCCTCAAATGGCATGTGTCCAAGTTTATCTGATTTTGTTAAAAATTGGTTAACTGCCTTTTAAGCGATGTACAAAATTATTTGTTTTGCGAAAGGGTTTGCATTTGACACGTGTTAGAATGTTTTGAGGATGCTGGACATGGGTTAATTGTGTATATTAATGTTGTCCCTATTTCATTACAATATTATAAATGCGAAAGATTGCGATCATTTGATATGGGTCCATATTGGCTCATATACAATTTATTATTCGAATATTTCTAATAATACCGCTTTGTAGTCATAATCATCATTTCTCCGAAAATTGTTTCTCATATTTTTTTATAGTTTTTTGTACTACTACGTACATTATTCATAACAATACATATTCCGTTTTTTTACTCATAATGTTTTGTTATATGTTGCATATTGTACTGATGGATAATTCCACGGCAGAGCGAAACGTAAATTACCAATACTTTTTCACTGTCGCTGTACCAATAATGTTCAACCCGAATCTCCAAGTACTGTACGAACTGTGTACTTATACTTTATGGGTTGTTAGAAAAAAAATAACCTCTATTCTAACCCGAGTCGGATCTGCCCCGGAAGGTCTTGTTCGCTCGCTACGCTCGCTCACTGTGAGGGTCACAGGATTTCGGTTCTTGAGAGTCGCAGTTCTAACCTAACCTAACCCACCTTTCTGGCAGCATTTCGGTTATGCGAGGGTCGCAGTTCTAATCTAACCTGACCCACCTTTCTGGCAGAAGTAATAATATATGCATATATTTTAGTAATAGAGATATTTATGTAGAATGACATTATGAATATAATAAATTCGAAGTTCCAATGAGTATTGTTTCAAATGAAAATGTATAATGATCATTAGGATGTAAAATTGTATGAGATACATTTTCGGAGTTTCAATAATCGAATTTTGCAATTTTACATGAACTTTGGCGCACCCATTTGATATTTATTTACCAGTCGCTTTTCGGTGAAGGATAACATCGTGAGTAAACCGGACTAATCCTAATAATGTCTAGTTTACCCTCTGTTGGAGGGTCAGATGGCAGTCGCTTTCTTAAAAACTAGTGCCTACGCCGATTCTCGGGATTAGTTGCCATGCGGACCCCAGGCTCCCACGAGCCCTGGCAGAATGCTGGCATAACGCGAGGAATATGATGATGATGATTATAAATGGGCGTTTTCAGAAATAAATATCAATAACCCGATTCTCACAGATCCCGGTGTTTTTGGGTTCTTTCAACTCAGAATCACTAGCATATTCAATTCTGATGTTAAAATAAAATGTCCCAAAAATTTGTATGAAAATTGTACATTCCACTACGTCACGCACATACAGGTGAAAATTTTTTTCATACTAAAACGTGACGTAATGGAATGGACATTTTGGGACATCTTTTTTTAATGGTGGGATGGAGAATGCTGTCGATTCTGAGTAGAATGAGCCCAAGAACGTCCAGATGTGAAAGAATCAGGTTTTCAATATTTATTTTGAAAACACCCAAATGCGAAAGTAACTGTCTGTCTATCTGTTTCCTCTTCATACTTAAACCCATGAACCTATTTAGATTAATTTGGTACTTATGTTGGACATAGTTTGAGGGACGGGAAAGGACATTTATAAGATAGTTTTTATCAATCACCATGTCATCCACGCAGACCTAGTTGCTGGCAGAAGCTAGTTTTTTTATATAAATGAATTCTTCTATTGTTTAGTAGTATACATTTTTTTACCTCAAATTTAGCACGTATTTTGCCTTATAACATTACTTATATAATTATGTAATAAGACAAGTTTACACACAATAGCTTTAATACACATGGACTAAATGATAAGTGCTTATTCAAGCCACACTTTGTACTCAAACGATAAGCCTCGGGATATCGTAATAAACACAAAACGTTAATTTAACGGTACAATGGCGTTTACAATACATTAAAATTTGCATATACCTACTTGACATCGTACCTAGAGTTAGTACAGGGGTGCAAAATAATATCTCGTTGTGTTAGCACGTGTCGAGCAAACACAAACACGGCAGCACAATACCATAGGTAGGTACCTACATTGTTTGAAACGCTTACATACCTACACTTCTTAAGTAGGTATCAACCATGAAACAAAAAAGTAACACTATTGCACTGAATCTTACATTTTTAAGTAAGATAATATACAAACTGTAATTAAAAACACTTCTAACAATCCAATCTCATTAGACCACTATTTACAAGGGTCCCTTTGTTTTAAATCGATAATTAATCCTTACCCAAAATGTTTTTATTGATGACAAAAAATAATAAAAGATTCAGCATGAGCAGGTGCGAGCCGTATAAAGCAAAGTAGATAAATAATGGAAATATGTGCTGCGATTCAAAGGATATAACTGACGGTCCAGCCGACAATTTTCATTTAAATTCTACCAAATGATTTGCCTACAAAACGGTCTAGAGAGGTACAAAGCCACAGTTTAGAAAACTAAGCGCGGAATACTCTAGTGATCTGGCGGTATCCAAGCCGGTTCTATCGACATTTAGTTTTCAAACGAGCTTTCCCGCTTAAATCTGACGTTTCCCCAGTCGGGTTGTTTTCTTCAGTGCTCAGCGGAACTCCCGAGAGGGTAAACGTATCCGATTCTGATAGATTTTTGGAACATTATTTGAAATTCAAATTTAAAATTCGATTTTGTTTAGTTTCACACAACACAATGGCAATAGTTACAGTTTTTTAAAGCGGACAGATAGTTTTTTTATGTGAATATGTATGGAGTTAAGGAACTGAAGAAAGTTTAAGACTGTGAAAATAGTGGGTTAGTGATTCGAAAATGATAGGGCGCCTGAAGTCGACGTTTTTGTTTATTTTCTTGCATTGTTTTGGAGGTAAGTAAGACTTTGTGAAAAATTTTGCTAAATTTAATACCTGACTATTGGTAAGGTTTTAAGAATCTTTTCCTATACGACACATATTGATATGTTCCTTTTTTCCATAACTTTTAAGATCTTACAGGTACTTACCTAATTAATCTTTATTATCTAATTTTAATATTTTAAATATATGCAGTACCTAACATATTTCTCGCGTGAATTTTATTAAGTGATCGGTAACATCGTTTTAATTTCATGGCAACATGGTCGAGTTAAAGTAAAGGAAAGTACCCATTTTGAAGGAGACAGTCAATTAAGTTTAATATAAAGGTCATTAGCCTTAATCAATAATTTCAGCTGAATTTTACTATACCGATTCCTTCCTTCCTTCCTTTAACTCAACAACGCTGCCATGAAATTAAAACGTTGTTACCGATCACTATATTACGATTATTTCCAGGGATTCGACGGAGTAGCGCCATTGCTCGTAATAATCTGAAAATTAACCAATCAATCAATTAAAATCATTCCTGGGATTTCATGCCTCGTGTCGTGTCGAAAAAACGTGCCTCGGAAATCAAGAAAAAGTAATTCTCGGATAGATGGCGCACACACCTTTAGCCTATGCTCGGCTAGATGGCGTGACGACACCGTTTCATATTTAATAATTTTAACACATAGATATCAGTGAATGAACATGGATCAAAATGATATAAAAATAATAAAATCATTTATCCATATATATACATTTTTTTGATAATTTTATACCTTTTCATTTTGTTTTAGTCGTGTGTCGATTGATGGCAGTAAATTTACAGTGAGTACAAAATTTACTATGACAGGACCCCTCTATACTATCTATTCTCTTTGATAGAGGTAACAACATGCGGTTTTATCGCTTATCTTCAGGATTCCAAATTTATTTCAATAAATTAATCATTAATTAATCATTTAATTAATTTTGTCGTTATGTCCACATTATTGCGAATAATAAGGCTACTCAGTCCGATCCCTGAATGTTGCAAATATATTTTTAGAAAATCATATTCGTATTCGGAAGATAAATAAAAAATCTCCATAATGAAAAATTCCAATTATAAAACAAATAAAGTGCCTTCATATTTAACAAAAGGGAAATAAAATAGACCTTTTTACCATTTAGGTATTTGTAGGTACACAAGTAAATTCAGAATAAAAAAATACATTTGTTACAAGATGTATTGCTAAGTTGGATACAAAATGAGCCATGATAAACAATAACTTTTTTACAATTAATTTAAACATTTCTGATTCTATCTCAAAAAGGTCACAACTCGGTAAAGGCCGGAAACAAAAAGTATGTAGGTAACTGTGCGACGTTCCTTTTCTTATCCTGTCAGGCAGTCGAACTAATTACAACACAACACCCCTTTCTCAACTAGTCAATATAATGATGTTTTTAAAGATTTTTAACAATTTGCTGATCAAGACAATATCACCAATATATTCCAGTGGGAAACTTTTCCTCCGGTTTTGATAAAAAACTTAATAATTCAAGCAATAGAGTAAAACTGTATACAATCTTCCCTAATATGTTTAATTATAACTTTAAAAAAAGTTTCACATAGTAGAAAAGCAAAAAAATAAAATAGTAATATCAGAATAGATGTAGTGCATAATCTTTTTCCATCGTATTTTTTCGGAAACGTTCGTAGTTGTCATGTTACTTCAGTCAGCCTGTCTGAGTTTGGCTGAAATAACATGACACGAAAATTCCGTGAAAATACGATGGGAAAAGTTTATACACTGTATATGCATTTGTGACCACCTGCCTAATCCTGCGTTGCGTATGTCTCATATATAAGGATTAGGTATCACTGATTTAAACTTTCACGATTATTAAACATTATCAAACTGCACAACGGGACTTAATCGCGTATTTAAGTTTTAAGATTTACCTCCGACGTTTCGAGGACGGCGTTGTCCCCGTGGTCTCGGAGCAGACTGGCTCAAGTTGACATCAACATCTTCTAGCCGCGCGAGTTTTTCGAACTACCCGCACTTGGTCTTGTTTATCAGTTTGAACGTTTTGCGCACTAGGGATGTCACTCTGTCGACACACAACACTAACGATATTCGATTTATCGACTGTCGATATTCGTTTCCGCTTACATTTACTAATGACTGGATTCCATGTGGATGAGATCTTAAAACCCTCGTCCCGATTAAAATTGCAATGTTTTTTGATTTCAATGGCTTCCCGCACTTTTCTACTGTAGAAATGGCGATCCGTGGAGAGGATTTTAGGGTTATGCAGCTCAATCCAGTGGTTTGGTCCTGACTCCAGCAAATGCTCAGCCACCGCAGACTTGTTGACCTGACGATTTTTGACAGCTGCGATATGTTCCTTAACTCTTTCTGCTATGGTGCGCTCGTACGTTACGTCGGAGGTAAATCTTAAAACTTAAATACGCGATTAAGTCCCGTTGTGCAGTTTGATAAGGATTAGGTATTTTTGACGTTTTGTTGTTCGTTTGAAAAACTAATGTAATATTTTAAAATTAGCTTGATAATGTGCTAACATATAAATGTATCGCATTACAATAATATACATATATTATATAAGCTGCTAACAAATTAGTCACGGATATTTTTACAGCTGATAGTACTCGGTTCTCGGAGTACATTTAAGTATGAAACATCATCGGTTTTGTTATGTTTTTTTGGAGAAAACTAGGAAACAAATTTGCTACGTTAAAACACCCTGTTAATAAGATAATTAAACGAGACCTATTTACACATTCTAGAACCTCTTTAAACTTGACGTGACGTGACATGACAGACAGTGTTATACATCTTGACAGGTACATAATAGGAGTGATTATTTTAAAAATTTATTATAATTTTTTTTTGTTCGGTAAATGAAAACAAAAAAATGATATACAAAGGTTCCTTAATTACAGTTAAAAGTTAATTGTTTTAATGTAATGTATTATCTCTTAAAATATCCGTGACTAATTTGTTAGCACCTTATATACCTACACTATATTTAATTGCGATAATTATATATTTATAATAATTACTTATTTCAATAAACCACTTTAATGGTCTAGTATTATGGTATAATTTAGCTTATTAAGTAAACGGGCGCAAATGAGCCGACAGCGCCGGGACTTAATCACGTCAGGCTGACGTTGACAAGAATTTTAATTCCTTTTTCTTGGATCTCCCAAAAAAATTTCGTGTAATTAAGTTAATAAAGAATAATCACAGATACATTTTGTAATTTAGGTAATAAAGTTATATACTTATTCAATATAATGAGTAGAAGTGTAAATAGATGAAGTAACTATTATGTTACGAGTATTGGTATTATAAAAGGTACATATTTACACATATTAGGTAGGTACATATAGGGTGTTTTTGTCAACTTCTGTTCAATTCGGCATATATAAATTTTATTTAGCTCTTACTAGCTTCTACCTAAAACTACGTCTGCGAATAAAGGTGAAGATAGAAAACTTTTATTATGGAAAATATAAATAAAACGTATATATTTTTTCCCAACTGCTTTAGAATACACGATTGGCTCGCATTGGTTGCGTACAACGCCATTTGAGACCAATGTATAGTCCTTCCGTTTTTCTAAGATCAGGTACGCCATAGTAATTGCATGGCGAACTAATAATATATAAGTCAATCCTAATCTCTACCAAATTTGAATTTGTATGATCTCAATACCAAATTGTATCTACTTAAATTGGTTTAGTGCTCTAAGTGTCAAGAGTACTTTCGCATTTATAATATTAAGTAGGGATAGCACATTGATGTTACCGTGGCCTTTGTTGCGTGATAAGAATACAAAATGAATTTTGTCATTTACAATTATGATTGGCTGGGTTACTCTTCCTTGATTTTATTACTAAAGGTTTTCCTTTCCCATTCTTAGCGAGCTTTTCTTACTTTATCGAAGCAAATAAAAAAATAATTCCAACGAGGATTGCATGGTTGATTAAACTATGTCCATCGAAAAGTATTATAGTATGTTTCTGACGCCACATGTTTGTATGTTTGTTTGTTTTGTTTTGTAAGTACTATTTTATTTATAGTATTGTAGGTGTTTTATGTTCATAGTATATAGTCGAATCACAACTTAAGGCATCAATATTTGTTTATGAAATACCGAGAAAATTGCTTTTACTTTTATAATGTATAAAAGTTTACTTTGTGACTGCAAAAGCAATTTTGTTTTAACTCTACTTTACTTACTCTGAAATATTAGAGTTAAGATTTTCGCTTCCAATGAGTCAACAAAAAGAAATGATACGAGTAACAATAAAATCTAACAGATTAAATTACAAAAAACAATTGCGAGTGCAAACAATCATGGCCGACACGGGCCAATCCAGACAAAGGCACAGTTTCACAGTTGAAAACGTCACTGTTGTCATTAATAATGTTGTCAACAGCTCTGTTGTTGACGTTGTTGTTTGAGTGAAATATACTTCAGGCTCTGTGTCGGGTTAGAGTTCCGCAGACTTGTTAATATTTATTCATAAAGAGACATTTCCTACTTCGTGTTAATTTACTTCTGCGGTGAAATAAGTAGGACGGATTGTTATTTAGCAAGTATATGTTAGCCTACTCATTTATAGTATTTTGTTTTGCGTTAATCGTAATCTATTGTAACCATTGCTAATATAAAAACAATTACGATATACAGTGTGGAAAAAATGAATGGGCACTGGAGGGTAAGTACCTGAAAACCTTAAGTTAGGTAGCTCATTTTACTTATACAATATTCTTTTATTTTTACAAAACATTGTTTTTTTAAACAAACAAAACTACATTCAATAGTAGATTGTTAACCAAGGGTTAAGCACTCTACTTTTCATATCAAATGCGAAGAAACCAAACGAGGCAAAATCAGTAATTGAAGTACCTAATAGACCTACTGCCATGATTTTTTCCTTAGGACTTAGTTGCAATCGGAGACTTTACATGTGTGAAGATTAATAACCCCTAGCGAAAATCATTTAGATTGCAATATTTACGAATACACACATTTTTTAACAAACTGCAGTAATTTTAATAATTATTTGTTCATTATAGTATGAAAATCAGCGGGATTGCCTCTTACTTTTTAACCGACTTTAATTTCATAGAAGGAGGAGGTTCTGTATTCGCTGCCCTCCTAACGAAAAGTGCAATAACTCGAGTTTTGGGTCAAATTGAGTTATATACATATTCGGATTGAGCATAACGAGTTCTATATTTTCTTCTTAGACAGTTTTAAGGTATCTGTAACGTAAACATGTTTTTTATTAATCAATACTGCAATATCTGAGGCAACGACTTGTGATTTACTTATGAAGAACGCCATAACTGTAGTTATTCTTGGATTAGTAATACTTTTAAGCAACATTACTAACAATATCCGCAATAACTATAGATATTACACTTTTAGTAAGTAGGATTAATAAAATACTTCAATATCACTTACTTACAAAAACTGCAATAAGTATAGTTATTACGAATATGATTGGTAGGGCATATTATTTTTATTAGCACGTTACTAGTAAAAAGTGTAATAAGAATAGTTATCGCTCTTATGCTTGGTAAAATTGTGATAACAAATGTTAGTCCAATAACTAATCATAAACGCAATAAGTGAAGTTGTTACACTTATGTTTAGGATTGTCGAAATTTTAATGATAAGTTTACTTAATAACAAGGCAATACAACTAAGTTACTGCACTTATGTTTAGGACGATGGGGCATAGACAGTATAGTTTTACCAATCACGGTGCAATATATATGATGTCAAGTTATCGCATTTATGAGTAGTATAAAATAGAGCATAATATAATAAGTAAAAAAGTATTAAGTTAAATGGTTTTATTTTAATCAGAAAGTGTACCAAAAACTAGAAAAAAAAAAATAACCGCCGAAAAAAAACTAAAAGGAAATAAAAAAACCGGCACTAACACGAAACGAGTCGACCAACAAAAACAATAGCACACTGAAAAGAAAAAAATAATTATTTTGTCTTCAATAACGCAAGTGAATACCTATGAACTATGTATATACATACTTCTGAAATCAATCACACAAATCTGCGTATTTATATATTTACAATCTGTTATTTTTGGAGTCGGTGCCAGCCTCAAACAAACTTGAGCACCTTAGTGAAGCACCTGCACCGACTCCAAAAATAACAGATTGTAAATATATAAATACGCAGATTTGTGTGATTGATTTCAGAAGTATGTATATACATAGTTCATAGGTATTCACTTGCGTTATTGAAGACAAAATAATTATTTTTTTCTTTTCAGTGTGCTATTGTTTTTGTTGGTCGACTCGTTTCGTGTTAGTGCCGGTTTTTTTATTTCCTTTTAGTTTTTTTTCGGCGGTTATTTTTTTTTGTTAAAAAGTTTTTATTTTATAATTTTCTGTGGCTATAATTTATACAAATTATTACATGCTTAATTTTTGATTACTTTTAAAATAGCTACCTACCTTGCTTTAGCTATTAACTGTTATTATATTAATAATCCTACTTTAACTATTATGTTCTGTAATATAAATAAATAAATTACCCCTATTTTCCCACCCTTAGGGTAGGATTTTTTTCCAAATTTTTATTATTATTACGACTACTCTGTAAAAGGTTATGCGTGGTCATACGTTACAATCGGTGAGTGAAAAAATCAATCATCCCCTATTTTCCTACCCTTAAGGTTGGATTTTTTTTTCCAAATTTATATGGGACCAACTTCGGGGTATACCCTTTCCAATAAAAAAATAATTATCAAAATCGAACACCTCTGTACAAAGTTATGCGTGGTCATACATAAAAAAAAAATATATATATATATATATACGCGTCGACTTGAGAACCTCCTCCGTTTTTTTTTTCGTCGGTTGAAAATAAAAATGATTATACTAATCGGAGTCCTAAACGCCACTTTTCGACACTATGTCAGTGATTTAAGTATCAATCGATTTTTTTTTGTCAGACTAAAATAAAAACGTGCGGCGTTAGAAGGAAAATATAATACATTTATATATTTGTAAAAGAAAATCTTAGTAAACATACGAGTACCTATGTAGCAAGCTAACTAAAACTCCACGTTGCATTGTATATTCTTATATTTTTAGATCTTTCTCAACATTTTTAAATACTAACGCCCCACGTTTTTAATTTAGTCTGAGAAAAAAAACGATTAATACTTAAATCACTGACATAGTGTCGAAAAGTGGCGTTTAGAATCCGACTCGAGAAGACTACATTGCTATGCTACCCGTCTTGCATGATTACTGTCGAGAAAGGAGCATAGGAAGTATATAGGATTCCGATTAGTATAATAATTTTTATTTTCTAGTTTTTGGTACACTTTCTGATTAAAATAAAACCGTTTTACTTAATTTTATTTTAGTTTTAAGTTTTTACTTTAGTAGCATTACGAGTTAATAAACATATTAGATTGCGCCCCCGCTGCAAGATGACAATAGTTATTTATCTTACTAGGGGGCAAAATCGGATTTGATTTACAGTTAGTATTTTCTTGGCGTTGGTGTGGTGGAAAAAAATGGGGTTAGGCTGTATCAGTATATATGTCGCAGTCAAAAGTGTGAACTGGTCAAAAGAACTTTTAACCGACAAAAACAGGCAAAACTGCTTTTGACTGAGCATGTTGGTCAAAAGTAGTTTTACCTGAAAATCATTGGTTAATAGTAATTGTGACTGTTACTATCAGTCAAAAGTACTCACAGAAATAGGTAGGTTAGGGTAATTTTTTTTTGCTACGCCCTAAAAACGAAACTGTTCCCAGAGATAGGTAGGTTAGGGTTATTTTTTTTGGCTACGCCCAAAAAACGAAACTGCTGCCAGAAATAGGTATGATTTTCAGGTAAAACTACTTTTGACCAACATGCTCAGTCAAAAGCAGTTTTGCCTGTTTTTGTCGGTTAAAAGTTCTTTTGACCAGTTCACACTTTTGACTGCAACATATATAATTATATTATATCAGTTCCGCGTAAGGTCAAAGGCCCGAAGCGTCCGGGAGGTTAGTGCGCCAACACAAAAAACAATAGTACCAGTGTCTAGATGCGAAGGCTGAAGGCCGAGCTCCGCGTAGGGCCGAAGGCCCGAAGCGTCCGGAAGGTTAGTGCTCAGACACAGAACAATGGTACAAGTGTCTTAATTGCGGAGGCCGAGCTCCGCGTAGGGCCGAAGGCCCTAAGCGTCCGGAAGGTTATTACTCAAACACAGAACAATAGTACAAGTGTCTGAAGGCCGAAGCCCTGAAGCGTCCGGGAGGTGAATACTCAACACAGAACTATAGTATAAGTGTCTAAATGCGAAGGCCGAGGGCGGAGCTCCGTGTAGGGCCGAAGGCCCGAAGCGTCCGGAAGGTTAGTGCTCAGACACAGAATAATGGTACAAGCGTCTTAATTGCGAAGGCCGAGCTCCGCGTAGGGCCGAAGGCCCTAAGCGTCCGGAAGGTTATTACTCAAACACAGAACAATAGTACAAGTGTCTGAAGGCCGAAGCCCTGAAGCGTCCGGGAGGTGAATACTCAAAACAGAACTAATATAGTATAAGTGTCTAAATGCGAAGGCCGAGGGCCGAGCTCCGTGTAGGGCCGAAGGCCCGAAGCGTCCGGGACGTTAGTGCTCAAACAAAGAACAATGGTACAAGTATCTTAATTGCGAAGGCCGAAGGCCGACCTCCGCGTAGGGCCGAAGGCCCGAAGCGTCCGGAAGGTTAGTGCTCAAACACAGAACAATGGTACAAGTGTCTTTATTGCGAAGGCCGAAGGCCGAGTTCCGCGTAGAGCCAATGGCCCGAAGCGTCCGGGACGTTAGTGCTCAACAAAGAACAATAAATAAATATAAATATTAGGGGACATCTTACACAGATCAACCTAGCCCCAAACTAAGCAAAGCTTGTACTATGGGTGCTAGGCGACGATATACATACTTATATAGATAAATACATACTTATATACATAGAAAACACCCATGACTCAGGAACAAATATTAGTGTTCATCACACAAATAAATGCCCTTACTGGGATTCGAACCCAGGACCATCGACTTCGTAGGCAGGGTCACTATTTACTAGGCCAGACCGGTCGTCAATGGTACAAGTGTCTTAATTGCGAAGGCCGAAGGCCGACCTCCGCGTAGGGCCGAAAGCCCGAAGCGTCCGGAAGGTTAGTGCTCAAACACAGAACAATGGTACAAGTGTCTTTATTGCGAAGGCCGAAGACCGAGTTCCGCGTAGAGCCAATGGCCCGAAGCGTCCGGAAAGTCAATACTCAAATACAGAACTAAAGTATAAGTGTCTAAATGCGAAGGCTGAAGGCCGAGCTCCGCGTAGGGCTGAAGGCCCGATGCATCCGGGTTAGTGCTCAAACAAAGAACAATGGTACAAGTGTCTAAATGCGAAGGCCGAAGGCCGACCTCAGCGTAGGGCCGAAGGCCCGAAGCGTCCGGGAAGTTAATGCTCAAACACAGAACAATGGTACAAGTGTCATAAAATACACTTTTGCAACAACAACTTCTTCTTAAACCTAGCGTTTTCCTGGCCTAGCGCCAGGGTCCGCTTTCCTGCTCAGTCTTCTCCACTTTGCCCGGTTTTCGGCATCCTCAGGTGTGAGATTGTTCTCTCACATGTCCGCTGTCACGACGTACAGCCAGCGCTTCTTAGGCCTACCGCGGCCGCGTGATCTAGGGCCTTGGACAGTGAGATTGAGGCATCTATTTCCGACGTGACTTTCCTGCAGCTTATCCGCTACGTCACGGATTCCGAGGCTGCCACGCATGTGTTCGTTACGTATGCGATCTAGTCGCGTAACGCCACACATCCATCGCAACATCTTCATCTCCGTGACGTGAAGCTGCTGGACATTCCTTCCGAGGACAGGCCAGGGTTCGCTACCATATTGTAGGACTGGTCGGATGATGCTCTTGTACACAAGGCCCTTTAGCTTCACCGGTATCCTGGGGTCGCAGAGGACACCGGTTACTTCTCGCCATTTTGCCCAAGCAGCGCTAATTCGGGCTTGGACGTCGTGATCGATTTCACCCGATTCGTGCAGCACGGACCCAAGGTATTTGAATTTATTAGTTTTCACGACAAATTCGTCTCCTACCTTTATGGGGTCGGGGTCCGTGCCGCCACATGCCATGTACTCGGTCTTCGCAACATTTAGTTTCAGACCGCCGTTCTCTAGCGCACCCTTCCATTGGTTCACTTTATGCTCCAGTTTCTGTTTGTCCTCATCTGTCAGTGCAATGTCGTCAGCGTACGGTTTTGCAACAACCATAATAGAAAAAAAAAATAAACACATTGTCTTACTAATTAAAACTGCAATAAGTAAACTACTTATTGTACTTAAGACTTAAGCATAGAGTACAGCACCATACTATAATTGCTTAAAATAATCGTAATATCTTGATTTACTTACGATAAGTGCGATAAGTAGACTACTTATTGCAGTTATGGCTTGTAATTATATCATGTCTGTATTTGACCATCCTAAGCATAAGTGCGTTTGCTCATTTTTTATAGTATTAATAAATAAATAAATAATTATTAGGTACATACAAATAAACTCAATAATATTATCTATTTTTTGGTCAAAGTTTCAAGTCAATAGGATGTGTAATATTGGAGATATCAACTAAACAAATTTAAAATCTATTACCGCGTTTTTCTCGAAAGTAGCTTGACTCTAGTTATTGCACTTTTCGTTAGGAGGGCAGTTCGGTTGTGGCTATTTTTTTTTCTATGTACGTTAACCGATTACTCCGATATCCGTAGTCCGATTTGAGTAATTCTTTTTTTGTTCGAAATGAGCTACCTCCGAGTTGGTCCCATATTAATTTGGTTCTGTTCTGATGATGGGATCCATGAGGAATTGAGGGAACTCCTCAATTTTTAAAGGCACATGCATGGTGATTTGGGTGTTTTCTTAAGCAACTCGAGCATTTTCTCCCGAAAACCACCAATTTGATGAAGTAGACCTGATGATGATGATGATTGTTTTGATGATAATGGCGATGATTTTTTAAATGTTGTATGTTCAGCGATTACTCCGGCACCTGTGATCCGATTTGAGTAATTCTCTTTTTGTTTGGGAAAAGTTATCTTAAAGGTGTTTCCGTATTATTTTTGGTTGTGGTCTGATGATGGAATCCATGAGGAATTGAGGGAACTCCTCAATTTTTAAAGGCACGTGTAAAATGATTTCGGTGTTTTCTAAAGTAACTCGAGACCATTTGCTTCCGAAAACCACCAATTTGATGTACTGCAACTGTAGCCTTACCATGAGTGTGACACTACCCCCGAGTTTGACATTGACATATTCGCTAACGTCTTTGTAACTTACTTTTTATGCATCTTTCTCACACTAATGTTAGTACGAGCGTGATGCATAGAAAGTAAGTTACACACACGCTAGCGAATATATCAATGTCAAACTCGTGGTAAGCTGGTAAGGCTACTGATCGGGGGTTAGGGTTAGGAGTTAAGGGGTCAGGGATTAAGGGGTCGGGGAATGGCGGTTGAAGGGTTACTGGTTCAGGGTCGAGGGGTTCCTGGATCAGGGGTTGATGCGCTGTGAGGTTGAGTGATCGGGGTGCTGAGGGATTGGGTCAGTGGCAGGATGGAGGATGGATTTAGTTGACAGGAATTATAATTTCCCAGACGGACTCAAGAAAATTCCTGATTACATATTTACTAAAGTAATAGGTACACGAATTTAGTGTTAAACATGATCTTGTTTTTCATTCATGCGTCGTGCTCTTAACAATGCGTTAAAACTAAAAATGGAAAAATAACAACTTTTTACAAAAAAAACCGACTTCAAAAAGGATGAAATAAAATATTATCCTTTTTTAAGTCTATGCGTTACCAACTGATATGTTTGAAGTCGGTGCCAAGCCAAGTAGTAACAATACTAGTAAAAAATAATCAGCTTTATGGCTATAAATCCCATTAGAACTGTACTAATAACTATTATAAATGTGTAAGTAATTCTGTCTGCCTCTTAGTCGCCTTTTCATGGCTAAACAACTGAATCGCTTTAGGTGAATTTTGGCAAGAAGGTAAATTCCTTGAATTGTTTTATATTTTGAAATGTAGTCCTCTGGATAAGGGACGGGAAATAACTCAGTTCCAATCCCACACTTGCGTGCTATAGACTGTTCGAGGATTAGTAAGAAATGCTCTTTAAAAAATACGACGGCAAAAAAATGCATTGGATTTACACTAATGTGCCGACAAACATGATACGGACTGCGCCAAGAAGGTTGATCGTGTGTTCTGAGGTGTGTTCTTAGGCCCAGTCGACGTCAATGATATATTTACACTTTTGCACCTGACTCCTTTGTAATAAGGCGAAAAGTGTCGTCGTGTAAGGCAATCCAACGTAGGTACATCCTTATCGAATCGCACCAAAATCATGGTATGCTTCAAAATTTGGCTTGGCACCGACTTCAAACATATCAGTTGGTAACGCATAGAATAGACTTAAAAAAGGATAATATTTTATTTCATCCCTTTTTAAGTTGGTTTTTTTTTTAAAGCTTTTATTTTTCCATTTTTAATTTTATACTCTTACGACCCACTTTCAGAGCATGAGATATGAAAAGATTTTTTTAATTCACTTTCTCTCGTCCGGGAATCGAACCGACTAAAAATTCAAAAAATACTAAATATTCGATTTTATGGATATTTTGTACGACAAACAAATTTAAGACCTAATGTTTCTTGGAGAAATTTTAACATTAACATGAGCTTTATCGACTAGTGGAATAAAATAGAAAAAGTTTATTTTTAATTTTTAGTCGGTTGATTCCCAGGCGATACAATTGAATTAAAAAAAATACTGCGAATGCTGTTTTGTATCTTTTTAAAAGTAAAAGATTGTTTAACTTAAGGTTATAACGCACTTTCCTTTATTTTTATTTTATTTGTTAGGAAAACTTACAGCTAGAGTAACAAGTTAGGTAATAACATAGAAACAGTAAGCCAATTACAAGTTTCCACAAACAGATCGATGAAATCATGATGATGTTCAGGGCACATTAATTGTTTCTACACTGTATAAAATAGTAGGTATAATTATATAAATTAGTCCCTTAGTGTGACATTGCTCACGGTGTGCATGTACATAGTTCAATTCCCATTCAAAACATAAAGTGCCATTAAACGTCAGAACTATAATTTCTCATTTAAATGTCGAGTCATTATACTCTATTGAAATGTAAATCGTTAATACGTTTTAATTGAAGTTTTCGCCGGATATGTGGTGGTTTCAGGAATACGTGATATGAATTAAGTTTTTATTGGGTACAGATATACTAATAGGTTTTACAGTTTTGGTATTTGTACGATTAATCATATCTATGTCGCAGGCATTTTGTAAGAATCCGCCGTTTACAAACGGCGTTGTCAATTTACGAACGGCTTCACGTTTGTAAAAAAAATGACGACGCCGTTTGTAAAGTGCCGAAGGCAAATTGTAAACGGTCCGCATTATGTAAAATACCTTATCACATTAACAGCGCCGTTTGTAATTTGCCGCGGCATTTTGGTCGAATTAGTTCTTTAATTTACCACGCGTGGCGCTGCACATCAAAACTACGAAAAACGTTAGGTAGCTTTAGCTTCAGATGCCCGAAGGGCAAATCGTCCAGAAATAGGAGCCCTGCGAAGCGGGGCTCCGGCTAGTTAAGTTGTGAAGGAAATGTTTTTGGAAAAGAAACACTTAGTGCGGTGGGACCATGGTGAAAATAAATTACCCGTAGACCCACTGACAAACACTGTTTAGAACGGTGGGACAACGGAAGAAAAATACCCATGGACCCACTGTGGTTCAAAGCAGTGGGATCACGGTTAAAACGCGCTTAAGGATGGTGGTGTGGTATAAAAATTAGTATGTATAAATTTATAAAACAGCAAACCATGGTCACCCTCAGACAACCATCAGATCACGTTTACATTGACAATATTGAGCGCACTAACAATTTGCCTTCGGCAATTTACAAACGTGAAGCCGTTTGTAAATTAACGACGTCGTTTGTAAACGGCGGATTTTTACAATTGGCCTGCGACATCGACATCTACATAAAATATTAAAATTGAAGGTATGGTCAATGTGGCTAATTCCGTATATTTCTTTGATTTTCATTCGTAGGAAAAAATCATTTGCTTTTGATAGCTGAAATTAAAAGCAATCGCTGCTTTGTCGACGAAATTTTTGACATAGTTACGTAATGTGTTAATTATCGCACTAGTGCGGTAAAGTAGCACCATATGTATAAACAGCAACACTCCTGACTGTACATCGGTGGACCTTATTACAAAAGGCATAAGGTCCACCGATGTACAGTTTGGGTTTGTAGGCGATGGTACTGTAAACGATATTTTAGAATAATGTTTATTTGAAAACGATATTTTGTACACAGTCTCAATAAAACTCACGGCTCGATTCGGAAAATGAATTAGATTTCTACTAGACTTCAACAAGTTACGATACGGATAATTTAAAGATATTTGTAAGATAGATATGTCAAATTTGACGTATCCGCGATTCTGGAGGTCCTCTTGAACGATTTCGACAAGTTATGACTTAGATATCCAAGTCACATCTAGTCGATATCTAATGTAGATCTAGTTGATCTTTAAATCGTCTCAAGATCTTGTGATTATCTCGAAATCCGAATAGGCCTGTCAGCCGAATTTTAATGCCGCAACCTGTCCGGTATGAAAGTCGCACGCTTTTCTGCTAGGGTACCAAAGCTCGTTTGTCACTATAATTCCTTCAGCTCACAATCTACGTCAGTATATTTTATTTGAGGTTTAATGATGACAAAAATAGACCTTTCAGCTTAAAATCTCTTGGGTACTTACTTAAAAAAATATTAATTACAGAGAATTGTCGCAAAAGTTAAGCTGAGCTTATCCTGGTTAACTTACAGTCTATTTAGATAATGATAAAATAATGTTACTAGGTACATAATAGAGACTTGTAACTACTGTCGATGCTCTTTAATTTTAACTTTGCCAAATACTGATAAAATTGGTAGGTATATAATTATTAAAATCTGATAAATATTACTGGGATTTATCACAAAGTCAAGCTAAGTTGGTGAACTTACCTTGTGATAAGGTTATCTTGGTGAATTTATCTACTTAAATAACGATTGTGGAAAGAAAAATATGTGAGAGCTTTAAAATACATAGTTAGTCCGCTCCCTGCGTCCGGCCAACTCCTGGCCACAACCACAACAGCTTTGGATGTACAATTTACACTGGAGTTTAAATCCATTACGTTATTGTAATTGATATTAAGAATAATAAATAGTCATTTGTAATTTTACGGACATGTATTAAAAAGGCTACTTTCATGGTTATACTCATTCTCATATAATATATACACACTGTGTTTTTTAAACTCCGTTAATTCGTGAGCTTAAATTAAATTAATTTCCCAATTTTATAGGTTAGTTTGGGTTTAGTTGTAATTTATAGTTTTAGAGTTTACTGATAGTTTATTTCTTAGTTCTTAGGTGAAATTGACATTAATGTAATTCTCGCTTATTAATTAAATGTAAAGTGTAATATAATATAAATAAATATATGTTTTATTTCCCAAATACACCGATATTATTCCATTATGAAGATAATCTCTAATTTATTTTTATCTAATAAGGCCGTTACGAGCGTGTACATTTGCCTTAGTGCCTGATTACATATTGATTTGCGTTAAGTACTAGTTCATACATTTGCTACTAAACGCAAGTAAATTCTCGGGATGTTCGAAATGATATTGATAATGTACTTAGCCATTAAATAGCCATACGCCGAAGTTAATGGAGTTTTATAAAAACACCGTGTATATTATGTTCTCGAATAAATGTTAAAAACCGCAAAATATTGTAAGTAGCTAGATTACCTACTATCTGTTACTTATACTGTCGATGCTCTATAATTTGAACTTTGCTAAATATAATCTTCCTTCCTTCTTCCTCGCGTTATCCCGGCATTTTGCCACGGCTCATGGGAGCCTGGGGTCCGCTTAACAACTAATCCCAAGAATTGACGAAGGCACTAGTTTTTACGAAAGCGACTGCCATCTGACCTTTCAACCCAGAGGGGAAACTAAGCCTTATTGGGATTAGTCCGGTTTCCTCACGATGTTTTCCTTCACCGAAACGCAACTGGTAAATATCAATGATATTTCGTACATAAGTTCCGAAAAACTCATTGGTACGAGCCGGGGTTTGAACCCGCGACCTCCGGATTGAAAGTCGCACGCTCTTACCGCTAGGCCACGAGCGCTTCTTGCTAAATATAATCTCAACTGATAAAATTGGTGTTATTGGTTATAACATCAAATGGTTTTTTAGCTCGATATCTGCTACCTTTACCGGAAACATGTGATAGATAGTTTAGAGCTTTTATCATTGGACCCGAAACGAGAGTGACATAGAATAATGTGGCAGGCTATCTTGAGCTTTACCAGCAATAAATCTTTTCCTTTTGCTAACCACAAACCATTACCTAAATTGCTTTGCAGGTTTACGTTCTTTTACGAAACGCCATTTTGCAAGCCGCAAATTATTCGCATTAAAATGACCCGGAACTAGTCAATAAATTATGCAAGTCAGTTTCAACTTACTCACAAAGAAGTATCTAAAAATATCAGTGTCAGGTTTATTACTGTTCTGCTAGTACACTTAATTTTACTTTAAGGCGTATCCAGATTAGTCAATTTTTCGCCAATCTGATTCAATTGCCCGATCGAATCAGGAGGTGCGGACGCAAATACCAATTTGGCTCGCCGAATTCAACCGCCGATAATGACCGATATTACCGATAAAATGAGGTGCGGACGCAAGAATACCAATCTGTGAGGCCAGTATTTTCGTACTGGAGCATTTTTTTCAATTTACAGGGCTCTAATATTAATATTTAAATCTAAAATTGGAGATTGACGCCAATTTCATTCGCCGATTTGATCAGTCCCATCTGGATACCACTTTACCCTTAACTTACCGTCGAGTGAAAAATACTGTTCTTACGGAAACCCAGAATAGACAAGGCAGCATGCGTGAACTTTGAGGGGCAACAAAGAAGCTCCCTGATTCATTGGCACAAAGTATACAAAGTGTGTAAACAAGTGTAAGGTACATGTCAAGTTTAATTTTTCGATACAATTATACAAAAGCGTATTTAATACGCTTTACTTGGATATTAAGAACCACATAAAATGAAACGGGCTGGAACTGAATTTTATCAAAATGCATTAAGGCGTCCTCGTTATAACGCAGGAATCGATTATCGGTTTTATAATAGTTTATTTTGTCTGCAATTTCGTCATGCGCTGGACGTAAAAGAAGTTTAATAATCTGCCCCTAATTGTATCGTGTTTTTTAAAGTACCTTTTGTCTTGGGACACAATTACAACAATGTATGCTAGGTAAATAAGTACAATAGCTAATCATGCCTAAAATCATATTATTTACATTTATTTGACGCTGGATAGTTCAATTTTTCAGTGCCTATCTCTCGTGTAATAACTGCTACTTTAAACCTAGGTATATGCTTTTAAATATAATATTTACAACTGAGTCCCCACTAGAAACTGACCCACTGCGCAACATGGGTAACCACCTGTAGATTTTCTACAGTAGGTAGGTATATGATAAAAACTTTTTACAAAAAAAAATATTCCGACTTCAAGAAGGATGAAATAAAATATTATCCTTTTTTATGTCTATGCGTTACCAACTGATATGTTTGAAGTCGGTGGCAAGCCAAATTTTGAAGCATACCATGACTTTGGTGCGATTCGATAAGGATTTACCTACGTTGGATTGCCTTACACGAACGACAATGAACGTACTTTCTGTAGGTACAGTCGACGTAAAAATATGTTTACACTTTTGCACCTTACTCCTTTGTAATAAGGCGAAAAGTGTAAACATATCATTGACGTCGACTGGAGCTAAGAACACACCTCAGAACACACGATCAAACCTTCTTGGCGCAGCATGTTTGTCGGCACATTAGTGTAAAATGTGTAAATATATATATGCATTTTTTTGCCGTCGTATTTTTTAAAGAGCATTTCTTACTAATGCTCGAACAGTCTATAGCACGCAAGTGTGGGATTGGGACTGAGTCATTTCCCGTCCCCTATCCAAAGGACTACATTCCAAAATATAAAACAATTCAGGGAATTTACCTTCTTGCCAAATTTCACCTAAAGCGGTTCAGTTGTTTAGCCATGAAAAGGCGACAAAGAGGCAGACAGAATTCCTTACACATTTATAATAGTTATTAGTACAGTTCTAATGGGATTTATAACCATAAATCTGATTATTTTTGACTGGTATTGTTACTACTTGGCTTGGCACCGACTTCAAACATATCAGTTGGTAACGCATAGACATAAAAAAGGATACTATTTTATTTCATCCTTTTTGAAGTCGGTTTAATTTTTTTTGTAAAAGGTTTTTATTTTACCATTTTTAGTTTAAACGCATTGTTAAGAGCGCGACGCATAATGAAAAACAAGATCATGTTTAACACTAAATTCGTGTACTTACCTATTAATTTAGTAAATATGTAATCAGGAATTTTCTCGAGTCCGTCTGGGAAATTATGATTCCTGTCAACTAAATCCATCCGCCCGCCCCGCCACTGACCCAATCCCTCAGCCCCCCGATCACTCAACCTCACAGCACATCAACCCCTGATCCAGGAACCCCTCGATCCTGAACCAGCAACCCTTCAACCGCCATTCCCCGACCCCTTAATCCCTGACCCCTTAACTCCTAACCCTAACCCCCGATCAGTAGCCTTACCAGCTTACCACGAGTTTGACATTGATATATTCGCTAGCATGTGTGTAACTTACTTCCTATGGATCTCGCTCGTACTAAACTTAGTGTGAGCGAGATGCATAAAAAGTTATATTTAGATGCATAAGACGTTAGCGAATATGTCAATGTCAAACTCGTGGTAAGGCTACAGTTGCAGTACATCAAATTGGTGTTTTTCGGAAGCAAATGCTCGAGTTATTTTAGAAAACACCGAAATCACTTAATACGTGCATTTAAAAATTGAGGAGTTCCCTCAATTCCTCATGGATTCCATCATCAGACCAGAACCAAAAATAATACGGAAACACCTTGGAGGTAACTTCTTCCAAACAAAAAAAGAATTACTCAAATCGGATCACAGGTGCCGGAGTAATCGCTGAACAACTACATTTAAAAAAATCGTCATCATTATCATCATAACAATCATCATCATCAGGTCTACTTCATCAAATTGGTGGTTTTCGGCAGAAAATGCTCGAGTTGCTTAAGAAAACGCCCAAAACACCATGCATGTGCCTTTAAAAATTGAGGAGTTCCCTCAATTGCTCATGGATCCCATCATCAGAACAGAACCAAATTAAAATGGGACCAACTCGAAGGTACCTCCTTTCAAACAAAAAAAGAATTACTGAAATCGGACTACGGATGTCGGAGTAATCGGTGAACGTACATAGAAAAAAAAATAGCCACAACCGAATACAGAACCTCCTCCTTCTATGAAATTGAAGTCGGTTAAAAAGTAAAAAATAAAGATAATATATTATAATTTCAAGAAGCATTTTGATCAGCAGTCAGCATGGATATATACATATCTATGCATATATCCATACATATTCTATCTATATATATAAAACAAAGTCGTGTTTGTTCCAGCACCCATAACCCGAGAACGGCTGGACCGATTTTCATGGTTTTTGATTTGTTGGATTAGTCTCGGCCCAGAATAGCAGAATAACTGTTAAAGCTATTGAAAAAATTGACGAAAACAAAATAATGAAAGAAAAATCATTCCCATACAAAATGTTCCTAGGTATCTTACCTGTCAAACATTTGATGTTCATCCCGTCGATACGGTAAACTCTTACCTCAAATTAAAGAACGTATTTAAAAAAGGGTTTCGAACCGACAAGATATATCCACAATATTAGGATTACGCCGTATTTGAGATTTTAAAATTGTAAAATAGTGACAGTAATGACAACGGATTGACATATTTATATTTATGCATGCACTATAGTGATAAGGCTAACCATAAGGTTACATCACGTTTGTCAAATGTAGCGATTATAAACGAATTAGCGAATCGATTTTAATGCCGATTTTTGCAATTTTGTATTATTAAATAACCTTTTTTTCACATCGAATTTCATTTTATTGTCGTTTGGTTTTTGTTTTAATGGTATCGTTTTTTTTAGTAAATTTTCATCAACTTACGGAAATGTCATATGAATCGAAACGACAGACTTGACCACAGATGAGTATTAATCGAATAACTTTTTATTCGACTAATTAATCGAATAAAAAAGTTAATCGTCAAATTTAATCGTCGATTAAATTATTCGCGATTAATTTAGTCGACCTAACATACGATTGAAATTGAATTCATCTGAATATTAATCGACTAAATTTTCGATTAAATCTCGATTGAAAGTTGACAGGGGGTCATTTTTGTACGTAAAAAAAAGATGGAAGCCCAACACTTTGTCATAAAAGTCATCATGGGTGTCGTTTTATAGGTTTTAGGGATTACCGGTTTCGAAAATGATAACTGTTTTAGAATCCAAGATGTCGACCGTGCACTTTGTCATAAAAGTCGTCATGGATGTCGTTTTATAGGTTTCAGGGAGTACCGGTTTTGTAAATGATGACTGTTTTAGAATCCAAGATGTCTGCCGTGCACTTTGTCATAAAAGTCATCATGGGTGTCGTTTTATAGGTTTTAGGGAGTGCCGGTTTCGAAAATAATGACTATTTTGGAATCCGAGATGTCTACCGTGCACTTGATCATAAAAGTCGTCATGGATGTCGTTTTATAGGTTTTAGGGAGTGCAGAATTCGAAAATGATGACTGTTTTGGAATCCACATATATCTGACGTGCAGTTTGATATAAAAGTCATCATATGTGGGTGTCGTTTTATAGGTTTTAGGGAGTGCCGGTTTCGAAATAGATGACTGTTTTGGAATCCAAGATGTCTGCCGTGGACTTTGTCATAAAAGTCATCATGGTTGTCGTTTTATAGGTTTTCGAGAGTGCCGGTTTCGAAAATAATGACTATTTTGGAATCCGAGATGTCTGCCGTGCACTTTGTCATAAAAGTCGTCATGGGTGTAGTTTTATAGGTTTTAGGGAGTGCCGGTTTCGAAAATAATGACTCTTTTGGAATCCAAGATGTCTGCCGTGCACTTTGTCATAAAAGTCATCATGGGTGTCGTTTTGTAGGTTTTAGGGAGTGCCGGTTTAGAAAATAATGACTATTTTGGAATCCAAGATGTCTGCCGTGCACTTTGTCATAAAAGTTGTCATGGGTGTCGTTTTATAGGTTTTAGGGAGTACCGGTTTCGAAAATAATGACTATTTTGGAATCCAAGATGTCTGCCGTGCACTTTGTCATGAAAGTCGTCATGGGTGTCGTTTTATAGGTTTCAGGGAGTGCAGAATTCGAAAATGATGATTATTTTGGAATCAAAGATGTGTGTTATGATAATTTGAAAACTTCGCGTTATATTCCACAAGCTTATTTGAATGCAAGACATTGACATATTTTAGTATAATGTTGCCTGTTTCGTACAAGTCATATCATAGTGAACCGATACAACAGAACTAACCGAAAAAAATTTAGGTACGTATACGTATTTGTTGATATAATGCCTGTAAGTAATAAAATGATTGTATAATCCGTATTTAACGTGCAAAAAAAAACAAATGCATACATGTACCTAGGTGAAACGAAGTTCACCGGGTCAGCTAGTACATATATATAAAGCAGGGCTCGGAACCGGTTTTTTTTAGACCCGAAATAACGTAGGACTGAGAGCGCTGGTGGCCTAGCGGTAAGAGCATGCGACTTTCAATCTGGAGCCTTGTTCGAATTGGACCGTAGGCTTTAGATGTTTATGAATATTTACGTAAATAACTCGGGTAAAAAAGGACAACCTCATATTTTTCTCGTTTTAATGAAATGAAATTGAAATTTCCAAGTCCCATTTTACTTTCTTGTGGGACTTTTACTTGCCTACTTCACGAGAGCTACAGACAATAATGCGGCGTTTTTCCCTCCCTTTTTATTCATGGCACAATTTGAAAACGTGTGTAAAAACGTATGAAAAGATTTTCTTTCTTTTGTGACTGTTCTAGTGCCCTAACCTACGAGTAGGTTGGTCTCAAAGATGTGTTTGACTCTGAATAGAAATGAATTCAATGAATTTTTTTGGAAAGTTTTACGAATGTACTATATTCGACGTACGTTGCTGTTAACAAATAGTATTTTACGTTGTATCGCGTTAACGTCAAAACTTTTATATTAATTTGCATTTAACTTCGAACTATAGAAAGCAGTAACTCCTTAGCCTAGATTTGTATGTGAATGAGGACCAAATAAAAACAAAAGTCTTTTTCAAGTTTACCTCAATTTTGTGACGTTTTTATTTAACATAGACATAATTTTTATCTCAAATTATTGACCCATGGGAAAGTCAGTTTACGATATCAACACTATTAACTCCGTTAAGCTGTCTTTGGCTTAGCATTGACAGGTATTATATCTTTTTATCTTATTAAAATATTTACTTTATAATGAATAGGTATGTGATTTTATAAATAATTGGATTTTGTGATAATACATATTAAAAATATGCGAAAGAATATATTTTATATTCCAAAGATACTTGGAGCAACTTCGGTCGATAGCAATAAATTCTTAACTTACCTTACCCGACTGCGTCAGAAGGAGGGTTATGTTTAGCGTATGTATGTAGGTGTGTATGTATGCGTATATATGTCAATTTGTTCGGTACACCTTACAGCCCAAACGGCTGGACGGTTTTTGACATATTGAGATGTCGTTGAATTTGTCAGAATTGTGGGAGGTAGTGACATAGGTTATATTATATAGTTTTAATAAAATGGCACCCGTAAATGAAAAGGGGGGGGGGGAGGGTTCTTACCATAGCAATACCTATGGATACCAAAAGAAAGCTAGTGAAAAGACCATTTCAAATATATAATATGTATCATATCTACAAATAAAATTAAAAACTCTGATTCATTATTCGGCTCGGGTTTTTTGTTTCTATAATAATTGACTTGCGTATATTTTCATAGCCGAAGTGAAAATATAGATTCAACTTTGGCTGCGTGATCGTAACTAGATACAATTTTATCGTATGGACATGGTGATTCATGTGCTTTATTCTTGCTTGTATTCCATCGACATGTATAGTATGTTTCTTTTCACCCCAAAACAAGCGTGGAAACAAGCAATCATACAAACAGCTCGTTTGCTCCACAAAGTCGGGTTAGTGCGGCTGAATAAAACATGACCGCACAATGGAGGACAAATAAAAGAATACAGCTCTATGGGATTCCGAGTAATTGTTGCGTTGTTTGGTGATTGAAAGGAATTTACGCTTTTGTCCGTTGAATGATAAAACTGAGATGACGTGTCTTTATCTATTTGTTTTTTGTTTTGTGGAAAAAATAACATTTTGATTGTGGAAAGAGAGAAAATTTTAAGTTAAAAGCTAACCAAATATAAATTGAACTTTTAGTTAGAACGAAACTTTTTAAATAGGTGAGGTACAGCTGCCACGACTGAGCGATTACTACAATGTGGTAAGAAGTGCGGTATGAAATGGCGTCACACATTATATCTAGTGATGTAAAATAACATGAAAATACTACTATTTTGGAAGCAATTGCGATCATACGATCTTACTCTCAATTTGATCTTATCCGGGTAAACCTTACATATATGCGAGATCTTAGGTAAGATATTTGTAATTATCATGAAAACTCAAATATACATACACACATATTTACATTCGCGAATAGGGCGTTGTCAAAATATCTTTTATTATAAGAAAATATGTAGGTACTTACATAAAACTTTTATTTATAATATAAACCACAAAATACAAAAACAAATACATTTCAACACATTGATAGATCTAAAATCCACCTTATAAAATAAATTACAATTAAATAAAAACTAAATTACATCTACCACAAATAGTCCCCCAAATCCGATCCCTGCGGAAGGGTGCCCATAATGCTGGCTACATTCCCCTGCTGAATGGCAACTCCGATTCTTTAGCCAAGGAATGAGCCAGCCCTAGGATCTCTGGTGGTGTCAAGGAGCATCTTCTTTAAATCTTTATACAGACTAAGCGCATCCTGACACCAAGGTCCCAAAGTCTCAACCGCAAACGCCGCAAATAAGTGATTGCTCGGTACATCGATTATCGATCGATTGTAGGTACATTGTATAGCAATTTGTTTTCAATATTACTCATTAAGCTTTGAAATTATGCCCTCATTATGATACAATATTGTTGATTGGTAGGTAATATTTGTTACCGTTACGTAACAATACTATACTTTTATGTAATGATTAAGGGATTAAGATTACTAATAATAAGGCCGCATAATTTTGGATATACATGCCTACTTAATATAGCAGTTTACTTAAAATTAAATTAAAACGTTAAGCATCAAAAAATGTTATTCTGTAATTTAGAATCTACGTACTTATTTATATTTAATGTTAGCTTCAGTGTTTGCTGACTGGCTGTTTAAATATTAATAATATTGACTTTTACCGTTCGCAATATTTACTATACTTTGTATCTTTAGGTATTTAAATAAAAGTAAACAAATAATTTGTACATTTTCGGGTAGTTATAAATTTTATTGGCTAACCAACCAAATACAAAACGGCCTGGATCTGTCACTGAACCAGTCCCAGACACTCCTGACTTCGGCCAAACTCGGCTCCGTTCGGCTTAGCATTGCTCCGAGCAATTATTAGGGTTGGCACCACTTGACGTCCCTTTGCGTGCACGATCACAGATAAGATAATTACTTGATTTTTGACATCCCTTAATAGTCGAAAAGGATAGTGCCATAAGTTAGAAAGGGATATCTAAATTCGACCCTGATTCGCTGTCAAATTTCGGTTTTGTAGGAAGTGTCCTTTATGTACCTACGGTAGTACTATTTCTTATTGTGTGCTTTAACCTACATTATTTGATCGTGTAATGTTTTCATCTAGTCTCAACTGGCTTAAGGAGCCATTTCAAGGTAGATTATGTTTACTTTTATTTAAATACCTAAAGATACAGACTATAGCTGTTGCCCGCTACTTCATTGGCGTGGATATTTAATGTTGTATACTCGCGACATTTGATTGTCAAAATGCCTTTCTATGAAGGTTTAAGTCCCTCACTCCAAAAAGTATTTGTGAATTAAAAATGAGTATTTTTTTTTTAAAAACGAGAAACTTGAACTTCGTAGATAGGTATTCCCTAAAGTTAAAATAAGCTTTCTGTAAGGCCTCAATGAAAACTAGTCTGACTAAACGATAGACGTTCCCAAAAAAAACTTAAACTAAGTTTTTGGGTTTTCACGATATATATTAAGATGCAATCATTAGGCAAGAAGGTTAAATTAAATATCATCATCATCATCATCATTTCAGCCTATATATATACGTCCCACTGCTGGGCACAGGCCTCCTCTCATGTGCGAGAGGGCTTGGGCTATAGTCCCCACGCTAGCCCAATGCGGATTGGGGACTTCACATACTCCTTTGAATTTCTTCGCAGATGTATGCAGGTTAAATTAAATATAATACGTGTAAATTGATCAAACATATTATTATGGATCATTAACGTGGTTATTGGTTTTTGCACTAACTTTGCGCTTTTTTTATATGACCAAATATAGTAGGTAGTAGTAATAAAACACTTTACTTATTGTACAAATCAAAACAAAACAGGAAAAATAACATCCGTCATTAGTACAAGACGAACTAATCCCTTTAAGGGATTTCTTCCAGTTAACCTTTGAACTATTGGGCGATAATTATTGGGGACGATAGAAGACAAGTGTTAATGTATAAACGTTATCGATACCTTTGGGTTCAATTGGCGTAAAGGACAAAATGCTAGTTTTCAGGAGACGCGAAAAACTGCGAGTTTTTTTTTAATTTTGATATATGTTTGTTGTTTATCGAGCTATATTTTTGATGTGTATTAGAAAAGTACTCAAAATGTTAGTCTCTTTAAACTAAATTAGCAATCATATCAATAAATTAAATAGGAAAGAAGTTATTGTCCTTTAAAATTGGTCAAAAACAGTATCAATGTCCTTTGCGCCCATGAAGTTTTTGATAATTTAGTGAACCTTGTTTAGTAAGGGGTCGTAAGTGACGTTATCAGACTATTTTATTCCAAATTTGGGGTGTATTAGTTACCACCCATGGTGTACATGTTAACTGTTTTCAGCATAGTTTACTGTTACGAGGCTTAAAAATGTATCAAACGTTAGTTAAATATGCTAGGTATATCCCGATTACAGTTGTTATTAATATTTTTCTGATAATATAGTAATAATAAAGAAAACACAAAAATAATTAAATGCTCAAAAAATTGCTAACATTCGGGAATGAAGATAAAGTAAATGTCCCAGTGCTTAACACTAGCCGCCTTATACAGGGTGTCCCATAAGTGACACGTCATAGTGACACTGGAGGTAGACCAGACCAAGAGAACCCAAACCAACTTAACATGACCCCAGAAAAAGTGGCACGGTTTTCGAGTTATTGCCAAATTAAGGTTTTTCATGAATTTTGACCGTTTTCAACATTGTTAGTGCCAGTGTGCACTCGGAAAGGTCTCGAAGTTAGTTTTTTTTATGTGTACGGCATCATGAATAGTTAATTAAGATAAGAGAATAGGTAGTTCATCGATAAACAATGTAAAATGCAAAAAAAGTACTGGTTTAATCTTGAATTAAATTCACAGCGAAATATTAATTTCGACTTTGACCACCTGTCGTGAAAAAAAAATAGTAGTAAAGTAACGAGCAAATAACGTCAAGCTATTGAGCATGTTATGCAGATTAAAAATGGTATCACACATGTACCTTCCTGCAATAAAATAGGAATTATTATCATCTTTCAAAAGCCTCATAACTAATAAGTTAAAACTAGGAAATCTGCAATCCGTTGCTACTTAGTAAAAATAACGATTTATGTTAAGATTTATGTAACTCTGGATACAGAAATAAAAAAAAAGCCTATTCAGTATTTGCCGAATGCCTAAAAGAAGGAGATGGAAAATGATTATCTCCCTTTGTCAGGATATCATTGAATTGATAAAGGTTCAAAGAAAATAAAATATGCTGTATTTTGTTGAAGTTTAATCAATTTGCTAAAATAATTTGTTTTTACAAAAGGAGCCCGAATTGTTTTTCCCCGGCTCGTATGCACGCTTGGCACCGTCTTGTAAAACTTCAAGTTAATTTTCTTAAATAAATTTCAGATATGTTTCGTGCTGCCTCGGACATGCCGCCGTAGTTCCTCTTGGGACGCTATTGGCTTGGAGTAAAATTTATCTTTTAAGTATCCCCAATAAAAAAATCTAATGGGTTTAGGTCCGGGGAACGTTAGGCCATGCCACTGGTTCCAGTCGGCCAATCCATCTTCTTGGAGCTGGAACCACAGCAAGATGGCTGCCCAGAACTCTATGCTCGCGATGTCCGCGACCACCTAACACAGAAATTCCCAGATGGATCAGCCGATTGGGACCAGTGGCATGGCCGCCGCGTTCCCCGAACCTAAACCTATAACATTTTTTTCATTGGGGATACTTAAAATGCTTAAAAGATAAAGTTTACTCCAAGCCAATAAGGTCCCAAGAGGAACTACAGCGGCGTATGATGTTCGAGGCAGCGCGAAACATATCCGAAATTAATTTGAAGTTTTACAAGACGGTGCCAAGCGTGCATACGAGCCGGGGAAAAACAATTCGAGCTCCTTTTGTAAAATAAAATCATTTTAATAAATTGATTAAACTTCAACCTGTATGTATTTTATTTTCTTTGAACCTTTATCAAATCAAAAATATCCTGAAAAAGGGAGATAACCATTTTCCATCTCTTTCTTTTAGGCATTCGCCAAATACTGAATAGGCGTTTTTTTTATTTCTGTATCCAGAGTTACATAAATCTTATAAATCGTTATTTTTACTAAGTAGCAACGGATTGCAGATTTCCTAGTTTTAACTTATTTTTTATGAGGCTTTCGAAAGATGATAATAATTCCTATTTTATTGCAGGAGGGTACATGTGTCATACTATTTTTGAATTTGCATAACATGCTCAATAGCTTGACGTTATTTGCTAATTTCTTTACTTGTATTTTTTTTCACGACAGGTGGTCAAAGTCGAAATGAATGAATCGCTGTAAATTTAATTCAATATTAAACCAGTATTTTATTGCATTTTACATTGTTTATCGATGAAATACCTATTCTGTTATCTTAATCAACTATTCATGATGCCGTACACATAAAAAAAAACTAACTTCGAGACCTTTCCGATTGCACACTGGCACTAACAATGTTAAAAACGGTCAAAATTCACGAAAAACCTTAATTTGGCAATAACTCGAAAACCGTGCTACTTTTACTGGGGTCATGTTAAGTTGGTCCTCTTGGCCTGGCCTACCTCCAGTGTCACCGTGACGTGTCACTTATGGGACACCCTGTATTATAACAATCATAACATAACTTCAGCTTTTAATCATAACAAGGGAAGTATTAGATCCGCTAACTATGATTAGAATTAGCATATCAAGCATTTGAACGTTTACTTAGTGAATAAACGTCCAAAGACTATAATTCAATACAGTAAGTTATAATAGGTAATAATACTGTTTCAATATTTCAAGATCTCTTATTTCAAAATACGACACATCAAGATATTTAATCGAAAAAACACTATTAATTCCTATTCTAGTTACTCAAGTAGTGATTTAGTCCCCGTTACCTATAGCTGCATTAATTTTTGATTTCAAACAATTAAAAATATATTATGTTAGAACGATTATGAAATAATTAAGTAAATAAATTAATGAAAACCGATTCGGTTATTAAGTATTAATTACCACTTCGTTCAGATTCGTTTCAAACTTTCTAAAGTGCATGAACCGATTTTTTTTTTCAACGAGTTATTGTAGCCGAGCTCAAGCAATGACACAAATAATTAAATTACGCACAAATAACCACTTCCACCGCTCAGGGACGGATAATAAACAGTCATAACATAACCTTGCGCTGATCAAGCTGCATGCCCAATGAGAATCGGGATAGTGAGGCGATGGGCAGTCGCTGATACACCTGTCTGGTTCTCCTAATCAACAAAAAATGCGAGTCGGAAAGGTACAGAGTGTATTATGCACAGGCTAGTACGTTGTCGCAGGACTATAAGAGACTCCACTGCGAGTAAAACAATGATAGTTGCGGAAAAAACACTGAGCTGAGGTTTCATTACATTACATTTTAGTAGTAAAGGACCCATAAAACAATGTATTTATTTGGCATTATAGACCTTTACGCCCATGAACAAAGATAACAGCGGAAAAAACTCTTAGCATAAATACTTTCAAATGTAAGGGCAAACATTATATTTATTTGATATTATTCACCGCTACGTCCATGTTATTTGTTTTAAATTTAGAGTTTAGAAACTAATTTGAGGTAGTAAAAGTCGTAAAAGACACAAGTATTAGAAAAGTCCTTTACAACCTTGTTCGCTTCTTATACTTATTAAAAAATATTTTTAGAGCGGGTCGTAAAGGGTAAGTACAATAATATCCATAGTAAAATATGTCCTTTACGACCATCTTGACCATACGATATGAAAAATAATTAAATCAAATGAAGGGCTTAAAGGACGACAAAAGACATGTAAGTCATTTACAACAATATTTATATTTAGCGGTAACCTTTACGATAATATCTTTGAACATCTAATTTGTAACTGGTCATTAACGCCCCTTGAGCTAAGCTGTTTTTGCAAAATCATAGTAAAAAATTGGGTAGTAAAGACCACTTTTTAAGAGATATCGAAATTTTAACTATACAGAACGATAGCGCTTGGAATTCTGAATAAAACTGTATATATGACTCATTTTCGCCAAAATGTCCTTTACGCCAATTGAACCCAAAGGTATCGTTATAGTAAATAAATTTGTTGTCCATTATTTATATTCCAACGAAACTAACAGATAATTCGGACATTTTAGTAGGAATTTCAATAAATATTTCTGATTTCTGTATTTTTGATACTTTCGACGTCGAAATTCGAGAGATTATCACAAATTGTGTTATTTTCAATAAATTTAAATTATAGTTCGAAATAACATTGTAAGTACTAAATATAAATAAAGTCACGCCTGGTTAAGTTTCAAGCCGCCTGTGCCTATTAGCTGCCAAATGCTCATTTAAATAAAACTTGCTACGCGCCGATTATAAAATTGAATTGAATATAGAAGGTTGTTGTTTGCTGAAAATTATTAAAAAGAAATTGTGAACAGACTTTTGTTCCATACAAAAGAGTTATATTTTTTATTTAGTTATGTACTATTTTTTTAAATCTACATTATTACGTGTAATTAATCCTTAATAATTTCCTTCCTCCTTCCTCCTTTTTAATTTATTTACTCTGGGTAAACTGGATATTTTAATCTACTTATGTGCAAGGGTGAATATAAAATCAGTCATAAGTAAAATAGTTTATATATTCATTAAGTATTACTTAAGCCTCTTTATTTTATATTAGTTTCATTTTAAAATGACACAATTTTTGACACAATTTGTTGTATATCAAGTATAGCTATGCCCCTAAATTAGATTTATTTTTAATTTTTAATTTTTGTTAGAGTTACGAACATTTAAAAAATTGTATGAAATATGTTTTTCGCTCCTAACTTTTAAAATAGGTAACAATCGAGAATGAAATCTTTTATACGCTCGGATTTTTTTAGGTACAGTCAGCTGCAAAGAAATTTGTTTGCACGGGGAGGGAGGGGGTCACCTCTCTCTACAGCTGAATGTACCTGTACCTACACAGTTTACTCAAAGCAAGTGTACCTATATATATATAATTAGACATGCAGATCAGACGTGACTTGGTGTGTTCAAGTATTCTAAGACTTATTTGGGTTAGAAAAATATTTAGGTTCTAAATTTGTCAATTCTGTAGGCCTACCGCGAAGCGCAAACGAAGTTTGAACTCTCTGTAGCACTTACGTACGAATTCATAAGTGCGACAGAGAGCCCAAACTTCTTTCGTGGTTCACGGTAGCCCTCCCGTTCGAAAGCCAAGAACATTGGTTGAGTGGAATAAAACGCCACAAATTTTGATGCCGCCCAACACGATATTGGGAGTGGTTTTGACTTTTGACCGATATAAATCACAAACAGAATAGGTAGGTAACTCTCCGGTCTCTTTAACTTTCGGGAACAGTAGACACATCTTTTGTTTTTTAGCATGCGTATGACCCATTAGCGTGTCCGCTTTTGTTGAGACTTGTTAAAGTGTCACTGAACTCTAATATCAAGTTCCCTTTTGTCTACAACTGGACATGGCTCTCTTTTTCCATTGTGAGGGATCACAATAGACTGACGTGGGCATTGAAGATGCGTAAGGTCGTTTACACGAATTGCGTGCTGAGATTAATTTAGATCTTGAAGGGAGTTAAGTTGTTTGATTTAATTTTGCCCATAATATTGTTTTATGTACACAATTTAAGCATAATAAATTATTCAGTCAATAATTCTAAAACATAAACTTTGCCGACTGACAGGCCAATTCGAACGTGCACCTGATATGACACCGATATTAGAATGATGGCGGAATCATGTCAGTTAGCTGTCATTCGCACGAGCGTCTCGCTCGCACTAATACTTGTGCGGATAAATCTGAGCGAAAGAAACGCGTGAATGACAGCTAACTACTAATATCGGTTTGATGTCAGGTGCACGCCTCAATCTTATGAGCCACGACATCCGCGCGAGCCAAGCAAGTGCTGGCAGTTAGTGCATTTTCTAACGCAAATGTAAATGTGATGTGCACGTGACTTACCCTTAAAACTACTCTGTATGGCTAACAAGGCAGTGGCCATATAAGGACCACGTAGCACCATTGGTAACAAGCAGTGGGCATATAAAAACCACCGCATTTTTTTAAATGAATTAGTTATAATAAAAAAAAAACGAGAAATTACTTTTCTTATAAAGCTATTAACTATATACCCAAATCAGTAATCAAAAGTAAAAAATGCGTCACGCCTGTTTAAGGGTTTAAAATACCTACTTACAAAATTCTTGGGCAGTCCAGAGTAAAGTGAATAATCAGTATTTTTCTGTACCTCATTAAATTAATCTAAATAAGTGACTTTTGAAAATCACACTCACATGTACCTACTTGATGTTTTTATTATTCATTCCTCCGTCCTTAATGTTATCTCTTGTATAAAATAGTGTACAATTTACAAAATTGTTACGTTATTTATAAATGACGAAGCGTGTTGCGGATATCATCATTGGTTTGCTTTGGACGAAGCATGTTGCTGATTTGCATTTATGGCCACCTGACGAAGTCTGCCTTGTGGATATTTTGTATACAAGCTGGATATATTTTAAGGTTTTATTTGATCATTTAACAATTTGAACTATGTTTGTAAAAAAAATTACAAAAACGAATTTGATTTTCACGAAAAGTAGGTAAATTATAAGTGGATCAATTAAAACTCTTAGCTTGACCTTTAACACACGGTTAATTTGTACTGGTAACTCCGGGTTTAACCGGTTAACCCCGAGTTAGTGGCTGACTCTGGATGGCGCAAGTGGCCGCAAACTGCTAGAGTTTGCATAATATAAATTTCAAATATGGAACATCTATCCGAACACTTCACTCACGACAACAAGAGTAGTAGTGAGGGAAGTAGTGTCACCCAATGTATGGGACGTGCAAATTTTGGTATTCACTTGGCACAGATGTAGTATACGTAAAGCTAAGCCAATCCAGCCCGGTAGCCATTCGCCACCCCCTGGTGGGTAGGCAGGGGGCATCCAAAGTTACACGCCGCCGCGCTTTAGGTAAAAAATCATATCGGCTTCTATTTACCTACCACCTCGAGTTTGGTATCATTTCCAAATAAATCGGGCATGAGGAATTCATTTTTGAGACATTTAATGTACAGTTTAATAGAAAAAAATCGGTTTGCTATTTTTTTTTATTCAACTATTACTATTTTCAGCCGAAACTACAAATGCTAGAAAGTTGAAATTTGCACACCAGGTTACATTTATAATGTGTACAAGAGATAAGAAGCGATTTTGAAAAATTCAACCCCTAAGGGGGTTAAAAAGGGAGTGAAAGTTTGTATGGGGTTCATGTTTTATTTTAAGCTAGGAATTTCAAACATCGTTAAAAGATATATTATTAAAATACACGAAAACAAATTTCAGCGTTTTTGAAAATTCATCCCGTAAGGTGGCGAAATAGGGGTTGAAAATTTGTATGGAGATCAACATTTTTTTCGAGTGTGGGGCTTGAAACTTTTTATATGCGCATATTATTAGGGGTTAAAAAGGAGTTGAAAGCTTGAATCTATTACAAATTACTTTGACTGCCCCCCCTGCCTACCTGCCAGGGGGTGGCGGATGGCTACCGGGCTCAATTGGCTTAGCTTTACGTATATTACATCTGTGCTAAGTGAATTCATCCGATACCAAAATTTGCACCTTATGACACTGCTTCCCGGGCTATAGTGGCTGTAGCAAAGTTTATTTTTATCTATAGCGCTTTCTCGACTACGAACAAAATTACATATTTTTGCCATACTGAGAATGACATATTCCAAATTAAATATATATTTTCGTAAAAGAAATCCCACAAGATATAAATCTCATCCTAGGGCGGTTCTATTGATAATCAAATAGCGTTATTAAATAGACCATTCCCATATTAGAAAGTAATAGTGGGGCAATATATTATATTATGTACCCAAGAGGTCGGGATTCGGGAGCAATAGGGGTTTTCCTCATGTCAACTGCACGGCCCCGACGGCCGTGAGAGCGAGTTCTTTCGTTATACCTACTGTATAATAGGTATATTAGGTATAGTATAGTTATTGACGACCGGTCTGGCCTAGTGGGTAGTGACCCTGCCTGTGAAATCGATGGTCCTGGGTTCGAATTCCAGTAAGGGCATTTATTTGTGTGATGACACAGATATTTGTTCCTGAGTCATGGTTGTTTTCTATGTATTTAAGTATTTATATATTATATATATCGTTGTCTGTGTAACCACAACACAAGCCTTTTTGAGCTTACTGTGGGACTTGGTCAATCTGTGTAAGAATGGCCTATAATATTTATTTATTTTATTTATTGCTCCATGATGTTTCATTTGAAAGTGTAAATAATAAAAATCAACAGTTAGAAAAGTGACGTAAAAGAACGTCTAATCATCATTCCCCGGGTTGAGGGTGCGTGAATAATTTCGTCTATTTATAATCTTTTTTATTGTAAAAGAGTTACCAAATATGAATTGACAATAGGTAGTACGATCCAAACGCTATTGTACCATTCCCACACCCGCAACCCCGGGGTATATGCTAATAAGACAGTTTGATAATTTAGGCATATGTTTTCAAAGGAACATAATATGTATATAGTAAATGCTACGAAGTAGAACTATAGAAATTAAGGTAACTTAAATTCTTAAAAGCTCGAATAATTCGACATTATATACCATTAAAGTAGTTATTTTTTTATTAAAAAAACGCCCGTCATAAACACTGGAACGATTGTGGTGCAATGAATACGAGTTTGTATATGTACAATTGTACATGTACATAAGCTTAATAAAAAAATTAGGTAAAAAAATGATATCAAAGGTTTTTACTATACATATAGTTTTTAAATATATTTACTTTCTATTTTTTTTTTTTTTTTACTTTCTATATTACCTACTTGGACTTTATTGTGAATGTTTTAAATATAATGACTGTGTTTGATAATAAATTATTTTTCTTTCTCTTTATATTAGACATGTCGAGTTCTAATAAAAAAGAAACCTTACGTATTCCGAGCACCACGGCTTCAAATTAAACAATTGAAAATGAGTAAAATAAAAAGAGATGTGTGAATAGAAAAAAAATGTTGTTAAGATGGCAAAAAAATGGAATATGTACTTACAAATAAGTATTACGACATTTTAAAATAGACTCCCTTACATTATTATCTTGGAATGCAAAAAAAGTACAAGCAAAAGTATAAATCATTTCATTTTCAATGTCATTTTATTATTTTCTTGGGAACAAAAGCAACATCGAGAACAGCATTTTTTTTAGCAAGAACCTCCATTATGCAGACATTATTCATTTGTCATTTTTATTGTGTTTTTCCCACTGTTAAATTAAATCTGCAGGAAAATTATTCCGATTTATTTTTGTGTTGCGATTGCTGCTTGGTGATAAAGTGTATTTTTTTAATTTAGTATACCACTTAATACAGTGAACTTTTAAATTAACCTGGCGTAAAAATAAAGTTTACCGTTCAAAGTTCATTAATTACATAGTCTAATAAAACATGGTCTTCTCTGCCCAGAGTGACACGGGCCTACGTCACAACAACATGGCCGCTATATATAGCGCTATCGCATATTATCATATAGCGCTGTCGCATGATGACGTAGGCTTGTGTCAGTTAGGTGACCTAGAAAAGACGGGAAGAGAGTACCAGGCGGAGTATATTATTATACCATGATTAATTAGGTACGTGTCTTTCATTCTACCCACATCTCCCACAAGATTCAATCTAAAAGTTTGTTCAGATATATTAATTTGGCGTTCAAGTTCTTAAATATTCTTATTATTCGTATGTAGGCAGCCAAGTCAAAAATACCAGCATATAAAACGGTTCCACAATACATTTGATCATCTAGATGGCTAGCTCGCTGCGCTGTCCCTGCCGCAGGAAACGAATAAATCATGGAAGTGGTAAACGATGTAAACGTAACAGATTAATTCACTCTAGTATTCAGCAGATGGGTAGAGTCATACCAAGATAACAACATAAACAACATAATTTCATAGAAGTTTGACTTTTAAAATAACACTTGCACGTCTGTGCTATAAAAATTGCTGTAGAGTTATTTTGGTCTGACTATAAATGTGTTGGTCTTGAAACACTACGTATCAACAAGATTCTCGAAACTTAAATACAAAATATATTTTTATATTTGCCAGTTGGTCCTTTTTGATTAAGGGAAGTCCTATCCTCTCAGGGTTTGAAGGTCAGATGGCAATAGCTTTCGTTAAAACAATTGCCTGCATCAATTCTCACTTGCCGAAACCACAGCCGAAACTAACTTTTATAGATTGCAATCGGAAAATGCTACGATTAAAAATATTACGGATGTGTGATGGTCATGTTTTTATCGTACAAGTAAATGCGAGAGTGTGCATGACACGATAGACGAACCATTATCATCATATGCCTACTGGTAGATTTTCGTTCGTTCGTCAAAATATTCAATTAGATAGGGAGTTATTAGTTAGGGAGTCTCGCGCATGAGAGGAGGCCTGTGCCCAGCAGTGGGACGTATATAGGCTGAATTATTATTATTAGGGGGTTGTAGGCGAAAACTTGCACCACCTTTTTTTACTGATCTTCTAACCTTTAATTTACAGTTTAATCGGGTTCCACTTACTTATTAGGTACTTGTTAGCACCGAACTCAACATTTGAAGATATTTATAGAATATAACACAGGTACATATACAGTACGGTACGCGAAATGTAGGTACCTATACTCACATCGTTATATACTTAAGATAGAGAAAAAACATAAAGCCGTTGTTACTCAACGGAATGCGCAACCAATTCTATAATGACTGACCAACCGTGTCGGTTCATTTTGTCCTTTGACCTTTTATCCATAAACAGGTGGCCGGTCTCCTCTACCTTTCAAGAGTTTTGAAATAGGTTGTAATATTAGGCTTGGTAATATTTCTGTATAAAAATGTTCGTTGCTCACTAGTTTAAATAACCTTGGAACCTCTATTGAAGTTTTTTTTTTAGCTTCAAGCTTGTAGCATTAAAATAACTACCTAAACTGTATAAGAGAAAAATACATCTTCAACAGATAAAATGGCTAAATAAAAAATGCGAATAATCAAAGGAAACTGGTATTGCATGGAGATTCATGTAAATGCAGCAGCCATATTTTGCCCTAGCAGCTATTGTTGCCGGGTTTTTAATTAAGATCCTCTGATGAAGCATCGCGGTCTTTAGAGAAAGTTTTTTTTAAACGGAAGCTTATTTGCTTTGTTCGAATTCCTCGAATTTTGCGCAATCCTTTTGGAGAGCATTGCGATGTTTCAGACGTAAGTCTGTTGTTGTTTGAAGCTCTTTGATTAAGTTGAGAGGGTAGAAAATGTATAGGCGTTTAATGGAAACATGTTTATTGCGAACATTCTATAAATATATTTGTTTCTATTTGATACCAAGAAAAACTTTAAAACCTTTAATTCACATACCTGCATAGATATCATGTATGTACCTACTTCACTCTCCTTTTATACAATCTGTTAATGAAATACTTTTTATTACTCCAACACGTTAAAATCACACGTAATCTGATTTTCGAAGGAAGGGCGGTCTCATCGGTAGTAAGCGTTGATTTCTATTATACCCTTTTCATTTTTGTTTCATTACAATTTTTTTCTAGTTATTATTAGAGGAAGTTATCAGAAAGACTTTCAGTACCTACGTATGGAACCAAAAAGTTGGTTTCAAACAGTAAATCCTACGCATGTAACGTAGGTAACAACTTTATTATTTACCAACCCAACCGTCTACTGCTCAACGCTTGTCTAATTCAGGAAAGTAAATTAGAAATAGGAATTTTGTGTTCATGCAATTTCTAGTTACATTTAAATCAAGAGTACCTAAAACCGATATAATCAACCAAATTGAATAACCCTAAAAAGGGTCACAAATTCAAATTCAATAAACCTAAAGTTAATAAATTGGAATTACAATTAAGCCGTTACGTAATGCTTTAAAACGCGTTATAGTTAACTCACTTACTGATTTTGTTAACGAAATTGAAATTCCAAACTATTTGAGATAGTTTTTAATAGGTACCTAGTACAAATCCTACAATATTTCCAGCCGCTCGACATTCTGTTAACCTACAACTAGCGGTCTGATTCGAACGTCAAAAATTTTCTAAAGATACGATATGGATCGGATATGTCAGAGTCAAAGGTGACATTTTTGTTTGAATAAACGTCGCTTTTGACACGGATATATCCGATCCATGTCGTATCTTTAGGAAAATTTTGGCGTACCTATCTTAAAGTTCGAATCAGGCCGTTAGTATACCTACCTGAAAAAAAAATGAATAACTTTGTTGTTATATATTGGTTTTCAAAGCCTTATTGAAAAGCGAACCGCTTTCTATACAAAAAACAATTGCGTTATATTAAGTAATTACACACTATTACTACTTACATAAATATGTGCGCATCTATCTACTTTCGAATGTTTATTTGCGCTAAATTGATAGAAAAACTTTGTTTTATACAGAAATCACGCAAACCGTTTTGTTTTTTTATCAATGCAATACCAAAATAACGTTTTTTAATTAACTTAACATAACGCAATTTTTTGCATGGAAAGCGAACCACCTTAATGTGAAGTTCAGGGAGTGTGATCAGAGTTTAGTTCGTGTTCTTTAGTGATAAGACCGCCAATTGGGTTCCTATTCCTACCTTTAATTTATAACATTGTAATATGTACATACAATTTTTTTATTAGGGTTTCGGGGTATTCCTACTAATCACCACCAAGTTCTTACCAGTAGTAACTACTGGGATTTTTTTTCCCACCTTTTACCACTGGTAACTACTGGAAAAAAAAACCCACTAGTTACCACCAACTCGGCTTGGTGGTAACTACTGGGAATTTTTATTATTATTTAGTTTTATTATTTACAGCTACTTACGCAGAGCTGGAATATGGAATACCTACATATTCCAGCTCTGCGTCGTGTTATAATAGAACGAAATGAAGTAGCTGTAAATAATAAAACGAAATCATTTCTGTCGGTTTTTGACTGATTTGTTTGTTCGTTTGTATAAATATGTAATTAAATTTACAGTTAATAAGATAAATTTAATCCGGATAATGAGTTAATTTGTACTTAACTAGAATGAGACTCTTCTATTTTAGTTTTTACACTTATACCGGTGTACTATATGCCTAAGTTAACATATTAACAGTAACTATACGTTACTGTCTGCAACATAAATATGCGACGCACGTAATTGTATAAATAGCAAGTAAGCAATAATAGCCTATAAATATGTTATGTTTAGATTTACTTGCTCTCTTTATACTTGGATACCGAGAATATAACACATCTTCGGTAATGTCTCGTTTCACTTGATCTCCATTCGACCCTCCAACTACCAACTCATCAGATGGCGACCCATACCAGAAGAGGACCAGGAAAGCGAAGTCCACCACAGCGCATCGCATAGCAAAATGAGGATAGAAGTCAAGACAAGAAGATCACCCTAATGAAGATTCAAGTTGAAGAACCTATTTTTCAAGAAAGAAACTTACTGCGCATTTTCAAGAAAGAAGCTTCCTATTAAACAGAACCCTCCCACACATTTTGAAAACGAAAGAGAAGAAAGAAAAAGATGACCAAGGGATAAAACTCAAATTAAGAAAAAACGAAGAAAGAAGAGCGTTGTCCAGGGTTATCCCGGCTCGCAATTCAAGAGGTGTCCAGGGTTATCCCGGCCCATATCAAGAGGTGTCCAGGGTTATCCCGGCCCATGCTCGAGGGAGTCCAGGGTTAGCCCGGCCCGTCATCGTCGTCGGAGCAGAGGCAGCCACATGCAGCGTCAGCGAGTGCCACATGGAGGTGCCAGCTCGCCAGCAGCGTCACGCGACCGCCCAGCCAGCGCGGAATGCAGCGTCGACATAACCTACTTACGGGGGTACATTGCCCGCTACTAATGTAAGTTAGATATAACTTTATCATTATGTTTTAATTGTTTCGTCGCGATATATAGGAAATGTTAGGTATCCTAATTTTAGCCGTTGTATGTTATTAACCGTAGCCGCAAATTTATTATGCTATCTGAGTTAGTGTCCATTCGTGAAAGGTTAAATAAATTAAGAGAAGATATTGTAAAGTTAGGTCCAGAGAGGCGACGGAAAGAAATAGGTAGAAAGAAACTAGACGAATCAAACGAATTATATAATCGCGCGGCGGATATTGTGTCTCAGTTACAGAAGCAAACGGAAAAATATAAAATTTCAGAATTAGAGTTAGCTAATAAGCATATAAACGATATTGCCGACACTTACAGTAGGATAAAGATAACATTAAATTATTTTGATACAGAATCTCAAACAGACGGAAAAATGGCTAAGCCCAGTTTTGATGTCAAGACGGCCATCGCCTTGTTGCCCGTCATGACGGGGCAGGAGGATACCACTAAACAATTAATAGACGGTATTCTAATGTACAGTTCCATTATTAATAGCGAAACTCATCATCATCATCATCATCATCAGCCTACTCTCGTCCACTGCTGGACATAGGCCTCTCCTATTGCACGCCACTGAGCACGATTTGCGGCAACTCTGATCCAGCTCTTGCCAGCCGCCTTGCGAAGGTCATCGCTCCATCTAGTCTGAGGGCGTCCTACGCTACGTTTGCCGATGCGCGGTCTCCACTCCAGAACTCGCCTACCCCAACGGTTATCGGTTCTACGGCTAATATGACCGGCCCACTGCCACTTCAGCTTGCTAATCCGGTGGGCTATGTCGACGACTTTAGTTCTCTGACGGATGACTTCATTTCGAATACGATCCCTCAGAGAGACTCCGAGCATAGCCCTTTCCATAGCTCGCTGAGCGACTTTGAATTTATGGACCAGTCCTACCGTGAGTGTCCACGTTTCGGCTCCGTATGTCATCACGGGTAGGACGCACTGATTGAAGACTTTTGTCTTCAGACTTTGTTTCAAGTTTCAAGTTTCTTTATTTGGCCAAGTAACAAAAGAACGTTACATCTAGCAAGTCAAATACAGGGCATTGCTAAAACTAATCATGCAATGTCTTAATAGGTAGATAAAATTATACAAATCAAAATTTATTATTAACATAGTAAATGATCAAATAGGTAAGGTCAATTTCATAGTGTAAATAAAGCATGCTTAGAATTATTTTATATAAGAAAGTCATTATTTTTCATTTTATCTGTAAATTCATTGATTGAGTAAAATGGGTTACATTGAAAGAAACGTTTAAGTTTACTTTTAAATTCTATATATGTTAAATTCGTTATTTGTAAAGGCAATAGGTTGTAAAGGGTAACTTTTAGGGAGATACCTTGCTTAAATGTTTTTATTAGCTTTGTCGTAGGAACGCACAGCTTATCCTTATTACGCGTGTTATATGTATGAATGTCCTTCCGTGATTTAAAATCATTTTTACTTCTATGGATTTCTAACAGGCTATTAAATATAAATAATGAAATTACTGTCATAATTCGACTTGTTATAAAGAATTCTCTGGCTGAAGTGCCTTTGCGTAAACTAAATATGGTTCTTATAGCTCGTTTTTGTGATATAAGAATTCTTTGTACTCCAACAGCATTGCCCCAAGTAGTTACGGCATAATTTAGATGAGCGTGAACAAGTGCGTAGTAAGCCGATATAAGTGTCTTACGATTTATTAAGGGCCTCAGTTTTAATAGTGCGTAATTTCCAGAAGCAATTTTATTACAAATTTTGTCAATGTGAAATGAGTGGTTTATTTTATTGTCAATGTGATATCCTAGAAATATTGTGTTAGTTACATTTGTTAATCCTATGTCACTAGTATTTATGCTGTCAATTTTATTTTTATTTTGGTATGTCAATATTGTAGTTTTGTTAGAGTTTAAAATAATTCCGTTAGCATTAAACCATTTTCCAAGCGTTATCATGATACTCTTAATTTTCTGTTCCAGATTTAGATCTTTTAAGCCCACATGTGTATCGTCTGCAAATAGGGTAACCATAGCGTAATTAGGTATTGTGGGATTGATGACGTGAAGACTCGACGCAGCTTCCCATACGCTGCCCAGCCCAGCTGTATCCTTCTATTCGACTCTTTCTCGAAGTTGTTCCTTCCTAACTGCAGTATTTGCCCGAGGTAGACGTATTCCTGAACAACCTCGAGAACAGCCCCTTGTACTGCAATAGGTCCCGGAGCAACACGTTCGTTGAACATAACTTTCGTTTTGTCCAAATTCATCCGGAGACCTATGCGTTGAGAAGAATCAGCTAGACCGGTCAGCATATGCTCTAAATCCTGCAACGTCTCAGCCATGATGACGATGTCGTCCGCAAATCGCAAGTGTGAGATGTATTCGCCATTAATGTTAATACCATGTTCCTTCCAGTCGAGCGTTTTAAACATATCCTCCAATGCATTTGTGAACAATTTGGGGGAAATCACATCCCCTTGTCTCACACCACGATGCATGGGGATAGCCTTAGTCTGCTGGTTTTGGACTTGGACGGCCATGGTAGCTGCGTTGTACAGACATCTCAACACTTGGATATATCGCCAGTCGACTTGGCATCGCTGCAGGGAATCCAGAACAGCCCAAACTTCAATGGAGTCAAAGGCTTTCTCATAGTCCACAAATGCTAAGCACAGGGGCCGATTATACTCTTCAGTCTTCTGTATAATCTGCCGCACTGTGAAGATGTGGTCTATGGTGCCGTATCCTCCTCGAAATCCGGCCTGCTCCGGTGGCTGAAATTCGTCGAGTCTTCGTGCTAGGCGGTTCGTGATGACCCTCGAAAACAGCTTGTAGATGTGGCTTAGTAACGAAATGGGTCGGTAGTTCTTCAATAGGGCCTTATTTCCCTTTTTGAAGAACAGCACGACAACACTCCTACTCCACACCTCTGGAGTTCTCCCATCGAAGAGAACGGCGTTAAAGATGTTCTGGAGCTCCTTCAGTGCAGGTTTGCCTCCCGCTTTCAGAAGCTCAGTTGTAACGCCGTCCTCGCCGGGGGCTCTTCCATTTTTTAGCTGTCTGAGGGCCATCTCGATTTCGTCAGTGCTGATTTCTGGCAAGTCTTCGGTAAAGTGGCGGATCAATGTGGCTCTAGAATCCTCATTTTCGGGATCTGGTTGAGATGCATGCGAAGCGAAACTCAACAGGTTTTAATAGACTTCGTCCTAAAAACAAGACTTTCATCTAGCGCTAAGCTCAGATTAAAGACGTCATATAGTAGCGTAGAATTACTTGTCACGGATATGCGCACATTTTTACTACCTAAAAAATCGTCCGAATCGATTCAGGCTCAAGGCAAGGTAGGAGAACTATAGAGGCATTCGGAGCCGAGATCGAGGATCTTTTCGTCAACCTGACCATATCTCAGGCCGACGGTAACGATAGCAGGTACGATATACTTCGTCCGCTGAACGAGAAATCAGCCATTAAACGGTTTGCAGACGGTCTAGCAGACCCAAAATTAAGCACAATAATATCATGTAGGCAATTTACGTCATTGCCCGAAGCAATCAGGACGGCCATTGACGAGCACAGCTCATCACCACAACAGGATCAAGTCTTACATTATGGACGGGGACATTCTCGTAATAATTACGGGAACCGGAATGCCCACTCTGCGCGTTACAATAGGAATAAGGGCAGAGATTTTAACACAGGAAATAAAAATACATTCGGGACACGGTATTATTCCAATAATAACCGTAACACAGGTATTTCGGCACACGTCTCGACAAATAGAGTTAAACGACCGGACAATTTCGCTGACCGTGCAGCTACAGTCCACCGACCTGCGCGCGCGCCCACTCGCCCGAATACGCGTGCGCAGCACATGCAACCGTCACACGATAATGTAAAACCTAACAGGCAGTTTTTTCGTGACTAATATGAATAGCGCAATATTTAGTTATAATAAAGATAATTATAGCACAGTAACTTGTAGTATAGGTAAAACATATAAATTAAAACTCTTGGCCGACAGCGGAGTAGGCCTGTGTGCTATTAGGTACGAATATTTACAAAACAAACCCGATCTTTTCAGACAAATACAAGGACATAGCATTACTATTAAGGGAGTATGCGGAGATTTAACTTCAGAAGGATATATATATTTAGACTAAGACTTTAACGGTTTCATTTGCGAAGAAAAGTTTCATGTTTCTAAGAATATGCAATGCGCAGCCCAAGCAATTTTAGGAGAAGAATTTTTCAAACGTTACCATGCAGACATAAGTTATAAACGCAATGCACTAATTTTAGAGGACCGAGGTCAGTCCGTTTTGATACCTATGCAAGTACATTTAAATAATACGTATGTCCATAATATACCTCCGCGATGCGAAGTTATGACTCACATTACGTCACAATTAGTAGACGATTGTGTGGTAGCCGAGGAAATGCAAGCAGGCGTTTTTGTAGCAGGTGTCATTTCAAGACCAGACAAAGGTCAAATACCCGTACGGATATTGAATACGACTGATAAGCCAGTTACTTTAGATTTATCAAAGTTGAAGGTAAACCGATTATGTAATTTTGATATTTGCAATTTTGACACAGGGAAAATTAGCGTCAATAGAGTAAAAACCTTATTAGATCTTTTAAATTTACACACTTATTTAAACAAAGAGGAACAATTAAGTATAGAACAAATTTGTGCAAAATACGCAGATGTTTTTCATCTGCCAGGCGACAAGCTTACCACAACAAACTTGCTGGAGCACAAAATTAACTTAAAAGAAAATGCAAGCCCAGTATACGTAAAACCTTACAGGATACCACATGCCTTACGCAAAGAACTTCAAACGCAGATCCAAGATATTCTAGATAACGACATAATAGAAGAGACTACTTCCGAGTGGTCCAGCCCAGTTTTGCTTGTTCCTAAAAAGAGTGATAAGTTAGGAGAAAAGAAATGGAGATTGGTTGTCGACTACAGGCAACTAAATAATAGAATACAGGATGATAAATTCCCATTGCCCAACATAACAGAAATATTAGATTCCCTAGCAGGTAGCATATATTTTTCAAAGCTCGATCTTTCCCAAGGTTATTACCAACTAGCTTTAGACAAGGAATCCCGGAAATACACCGCGTTTACTACCAATAAGATGTATTCAATGAAGAGATGTCCCATGGGACTCCGAACAAGCGGTAGTGTTTTCTCAAGACTTATGACCATAGCCATGTCCGGATTAAATTACAAACAATGTTTCATATACTTAGACGATTGCATTGCCATAGGTAAATCCATAACGTCACATAACCATAACCTCACTCAAGTTTTAGAACGTTTAAGGAGCGCGAATCTTAAACTAAATCCATTAAAATGCGAATTTTTACGTAAAGAGATAATGTATTTAGGGCACAAAATAACTTCAAAGGGAGTAGAGCCCGACCCAGCGAAAGTAGATGCATTAACCAAATACCCAAGACCTCATCAGACCGGTAAAACTGTTTTAATATTGTTGATCACTTTTAAAGCAGTTTACTAAATCACTAACTGGCACATAATTATTTATTACAGCACGCTACATTTATACTATACTATTTATACTGTTTTTAATTAGTATTGAATTCTAACAATAATTTGGTGGTAACTACTGGGAAAAAAAAATCCCACCTTTTACCAGTGCTAACTACGAAGCCGAGTTGGTGGTAACTAGTGGGAATATTTTTTCCCAGTAGTTACCAGTGGTAAAAGGTGGGAAAAAAATTCCCAGTAGTTACCACTGGTAAGAACTTGGTGGTAACTAGTGGGAATAACCCGGGTTTCGTAGTCATCTAGAAACCCTTATATTTTCGCCATGTCCGCCTGTCTGTCTGTCCTAGGTTGCGATGTGCAATGAATAGTAATTTATGTATATTTGGTACACAAATTGCTTTAAAGCTGTTGGAATAGTACTTATTATTCCGGAAATTATCTCATGAGGCGGTAAATTGGAGGTACACATTCACCAACGCCATCTTTTCATAGTGAGTCTTTTGATTTGATCTCCCATATATTCGAAACATAAACTGATCGAAATGTACGGTATTCCATTGTCCGAAAATGTTTCCGTGGATTAATAATAAACGTACGCAATAAATATTTCATATATATATATAAGGCAGGCCATTCATCGCAGTTATTTGTAACTAATGTGGTATAAAAATGTGCTCACGAGAGTGCTGACTTATCAAAAAACAAGGAAAGAGAAAATATTTTATTTTTCGTTATCATTTAGTAACATAGAGACTTACCTAAGGGAAAAAATACTAAGATTGTGCTGATCAGGATAACAGGCGCGATTGAATAAAATGTTGATTTAAAAAGGAATGGTTGAAGGGTGATCGTTGTCCATTTATTAACGGCAGGCGGTAAGCACCTACCTGCCAGGAATGTTGCGGATGCAGATTTTTTTACACCCGCGGATGCGGATGCGGATATTTAAAGGCTCACATCCGCGGATGCGGATGAGGATGTCAAGATTAGTTACTTAAAAAACGTCGAATATTACATTTTAGTAATTTTTATACAAAAAAAAACGATACGTTTAGTATTTGAGCAAGAATATAAGTGCGTTCTATGTAATAAACAGTAACTTGGCCGACTTTTCAGAATCTAGACGATTTCGTTATAGGCAATGACGAAATTACCTAGTACTTACTTACGCCGCCGCTAAGACGTTCCTGTACCGACTTGTTCGACATCCGCATCCGCATTAAGCTCCGCATCGATTTTATGCGGATGCGGGTGCGATGCGGATTTCGAAAATAATGCGGAAGTTCCGCGGTTGCGGATGCGGATATTCGCAACATCCCTGCTACCTGCCTACTAATAGTTTCTCAATCGTGGGTTGGACATGAAGTTTAGTCCAAAAACAAAGCTAAACTTAGTATGATTCTCTCTTTACTTGGAAAATATCATCCCACCATCTGTGACATCTGTGTTAACCATGATTCTAGCAAATAAATTATAAATAAATAAAAAATATCAATATCAAGTAATTTACTTAAGTACAGTAAGCTGTAGACATAACTAGGGAATGCAAATCGGTTATTTTTTGTATGGAAATAACCGCGGTTTCGGTTAATAACCGATAATTTCCATACCAAAAATAACCGAAAATAACCGATTTGCATTCCCTAGACATAACTGACCCCCCTGCAAACACATGTTTCTATCTGGAGTCAGTTATCTCTGTAGTTTACTGTAAATTATGTGCAATTACTTATTATTGCAAGAGGGTTTTTAACTAAGTTTTTTACCTACATATTATGTATCTGTCTAAAATAATCTCTATCTAAAATAAATTGAGTTAATTCGAAGTCTCAAACGAAGCATTACATAGCTTATGTATTTCTCCCTTATTCGCTCTTATATTTATATCATAAACGAAATTGACGTCAATATTTGTGCAAATACCTTCAGGGAAGGGTGTTGCGGGCTTCACGGTTTGATTTTTGGTGTTGTGAACACGCGCACAGTAGCTATATTATTACATTGATAGATCAAAGGACATTGATTGCGAGTTTTCGCTCCTATCGCAAATTTTATCATTCCAAAGTACGAATATAAGATTACGTGGGATGATATTTTCCAACTAAAATTGGAATGATATAAATTAAAAATAAAATACCTCAAGTTGTGGAACATCTACTACTTATATAAAGAAAATTAATGATGTTTTATACTATCTGTGTCTAATTCATTATTGAATTGGGCTTATGTATGATACCATACATTGTCATTTAAAGTAAAAGTACTCAAAGCTACTGATATAGATAGTGTTTCATTGGTCCTTAGTTGAGAGAAGACAGGCATGACATTTTAAATTAAATTCTGATATTGCTTATTTAGTTCTAATTGTTATTTACAAGTAAGGTCAAAAAGGGCAGTAATAGTAGATTGTTAACCAAGGGTTGAAAGGCACCCATTTCTGTCGAGGTAGTTTGGCGCTCGAACGCAGTGAGAGCGCCAATAGTCCGAGACGGAAATGGTGCCTTTCACCCGAGTTAAACACTCTACTTTTCATATCGAATGCGAGGAAACCAAACAAGACAAGGCAATTTCGCAAAATCAGTAATTGAAGTACCCAATAGACCTACGGCCATGATATTTTTCCTTAGGACTTACTTGCAATCGGAGACTTTACATGTGTGAAGATTAATAACCCCTAGCGAAAATCATTTAGATTGCAATATTTACGAAAACACACATTTTTTAACAAACTGCAGTAATTTTAAAATGATTTGTTCATTATAGTATGAAAATCAGCGGGATTGCCTCTTACTTTTTAATTTTATACTTTTTCGTTCTAAAAGCCGCAACAGACTACCAGACCGCACCGCGACCTTGGTGCGCCGCACCACGTAATAACATAATAAAAGTATTTTAAATATTAAATAACAATTAAATTAATAATAAAAGATTTTTTTATCTTGTATTTTATTTATTTTCATGAATATAGTGCTAAATAACTTTAAAAACCAATTTAATATCGTACAAACGTTTAACTGTGGCTGTATAAGATTCTGCCTTTGCTCATTTACGCAAGTGTAAGGTTTAAAAAAATAGTTTTGGTGTATTCCTTTTGGTTCCCGCCTTATGAAATCGAGTAAATAGAATTCAACGAAAGAAATCAAGAATAATTTGTTTTTAACAATTTACTTACATCATTTTTTATAAAAAAAAGGATCAATGTGGGATTAGTAAAATTAAACAATTACCAATTGTTACAGGCGAGGAAATAAAGACACTATTTTTCCATTTTGTTTCCACCCAGTTGTTCGTGGGACGGGGACGCAGAGGAGTACACCACTTTTCTGCGCTAGAGCATAAACGTATCACTTTCTGCGCACCTTTTAGAACAACAACGACCCACTTTCAGAGCATGAGATATGAAAAATGTTTTTCTTGTCTTATGACGTTATTTATAAACGCTCTACAAGCCTTAATTAGCTAGCTATTAAAAGTTTGTCTATATCTGTCATTTTGACTCGTGTACTTGTATGAAAGGGATGAAACATAAATGACCAAATTGAGGCTTGTAAAATTTCATGAAAAAGAAGGTTAAATATTATTTCAGAATGGGAGTGGATTAAATTTTGCTGTAGGTACATGTAACCGGTAACGGTATAGTTTACGATTTACGAGAAAGGGTGCGGGGTGAAGGGAGGGTGTTTTAAATAAAGAACAACAATTTAAGCATAAGCTAACGTGATAGATTTTATTCCAACAGGGTAAGTATGATAATAATATCTAGGCGACCATCGGCTCCATTTAATTATTCTTGAAAATCTCTTAAAATTCTAGCGATTTCAGTATTGGCCCGTAAAACTGATTAATATTGCTCGCTAGCTCGATCCCGTTTCTCGGCCAATCTTGAGAAGCACGGCGAGCCCGTAAAAAGCTCGGAAATGTCCACTTATCGTTTACGGAGTATCACTGTGTGTGTGACTGTTCTTCTATTGTTTCCGGCCTCATACTAACATCATTAATATCATTATCATTATACATAATTATTGACTTCAATAGAACAAAGTTTGCTAGTAGGTACGTGTACACAATTAATGTTACCTACTTAACTAAGCAATCACTTAAAGTTTTAATTAATTTTGAACAGATAATTAACGTTTCTGATATCTTAGTAGGTTTTTTACCTATGCTTAAACAAAACTTACAAACCTCCCAAGTAACATTTTAGTCCTATAATTTTAGTTTTTATCGCTAAAAGCTTGTATAGACGTCGTATTAAGGTTTCAGAGGTGACCACCTGTCGTATAAAAGCGCTTGGCAACACCTTTTTGCTCTATAGGCTTATACAGCTAATATATTCTATAAGCAATTGATGTAAAGGTTTATTTCATCATTTTATAGAGCCGTTATAGGCGTGTACTATAACAGGTTCAAATATAACCACTATAGAGCAATATTACTGTATAATAGTATTTGGAATCACTTTTATGCAACTAATTTGCGCTATTAAGGTTCCCTGCCAAGCCGCTATAGTTTTGTGTTTTAACAGTGACAAAAACCCAACTATACAACGATTTTAGGATATAGTGGCTTTAGAGATCACTGCTATAGTACATAATACTTTAGTAGTTTGCGCTATTAAGGTTCCCTGCTAGCCGCTATAGTTTGGTGTTCTAACAGTGAAAAAACCCAGCTATACAACGATTTCAGGATATAGTGGCTTTAGAGATCACTGCTATAGTACATAATACTTTAGTAGTCATATGAACACTATTATAGAACTGTTTTGCTATATAGTAGCGTTTTTGGGACATATTTAAAGCGTTAAAAAGCGCTTTAGTAGTTTTTAAATCCCTATTATATCTCATCGCTGTAAACGTCACAATGACTCTTTTATATCACAAAACTGTTGTATAGTGGTTTTGTTTTTTCTTTTAAAAGACAACAGCGTTATAGTTGAGTTTTTATGTCTTTTATAAACCGAGTTAGATACATAAAGGTAGAAAACGACTACTTGTAAATGATAAATTTGATCTGTAATTGCTACTTATATCTTGCTTATATAAGTTCAGGCCTAAGCCACATAATGTGGTTCCGTACAAAATATTTTTATATTTTAATGAATTGATAAAAAAGACCCCAGTGATATTAGTGACTGTAGGTGAGATTTATCATCAATGATTTAATACAAGCATAAAATCGTGACGGTTTAGATATTTATCGACATCCATTATTAGCACATTTTATTTACCAATCACACTGAAAAAGGAAACAACAGTAATGACTACATCTAAATTAAAAAAAAATCCTATATCTTTCTAAAGAGTTTGTAGGTGTAACTGGGTCACAGCAAAATTCTTTTGGAACCCTAATTTTAATCATGATGGCGGTGAATATTTCGCCGTAAGTTCTATAGTTAGCCTATAAAAGCGTCGGATTTACTTCTTGGCTGTATAGTAGTAACTATGGTGAATATCATAATATTTTATTAAATTATTTTATTAAAAACATAAATAAATCGAGGGGGCATTTAAAATTCCTCATTAAACTAATACTATTCTAACGGTAAAACTTCCGTCCCATACACTTTTTGCACTAAGGACCGAATTATTCGACATCTAAATGGCGCATATTAATATAAAGTCTTTACTTATCACCATTTTACTTAGTACCGTTTTGGTGAAGTAAACACACAACAAAATCACTCACAACAGTTGATGGAAAACTTGATAGCAAATTTCGTAGTAAAGGAACTATGAATTCTACAATAGTATAAAAAAGCACTATAATACAATTTCAAATACTACTATAGTATAAAACAAGCACTATAATGGAATCTCAAATGCCACTATAGTATAAATTAACACTATAATGGCGTTACTGACAACAAATTAGCACAAAAGTGATCATCACATCACTTTTATAGACCTAAAACGTCACGACTGACACTGCTACAGGTCTACTATATCACTGAATGGCACATAAGATGCGCCATTTCGGCTTTATACAATCTTCTTTGGTCTTTTATAGGACCTTAGGTGGTATTTGGGAAACGTTCTATCGACTACTATAGAACCACAAATTGTTACTTGGGCTCATATTACAGCCGACATTGGGGCACTTTGCTCTCTGGCGGAACTCGCGGATATGAGGTGGTCTCCAAAACATCTTTATCGCACATTTTACACTAAACTTTTGCTATAGTTACCTTAAAAACAACAAAACAAAACATTTTTTTACTTACAAACTAATTAAAAAATAAACTGTACGTCAAATGGCGGCAAATGAAAACTTTTTTCTCGCACGTCACGCATCCATAGTTTTTTTTTTAATTCAGAGACAGACTAGAGTTGGGGTCGATTGTCATGTCGTTCGATACCAACTTACATGCGAGATTTGTCAAAATTGTATGCAATTGACATTTTATTTCGAATTAAACGTCATCTCAACTGATATTAGAATAGGGGTCAAATCAAATTGCTTTTTTTTTCAGAGATGTTCGAAATTTGAATGTCGTTACCAAATCGATTTTGATTTAAAGATGGTCAATTAAATCTTGTCAGTAGAAAAAGGCACGAAATTCAAATTTTCTATGAGACGATATCCCTTCGCGCCTACATTTTTCAAATTTGCCGCCTTTTTCTACTGACAAGATCTGCTTGACCAACTTTATATTACAACATTTTCACAGATAAGAAAATTACTGTTACAAAACAGTTTCTCATAATGTTGGTCTGTATTTACGAATTTCGAAGGCATCATAGAGAGTTTATGATATGTGTGTAGATAAATATATATACCTACCTATAATTATATGCTCTTGCATATTCGCATGATTGAGAGAAACATGACGAAACTTCGAAAATTGGATTGCAGTAGTAATGCCGATAAAATTGGGCTCTTTAGCAGTGTTCAACACCAAGTGAGTATCTTGGGCGATCTCTTATCGTTTTTTACTCAAAATTTAAAACATTCTTTGATATCTCATTAAATCAACAAATTAAATAATCAAACCTCAAAATGTATCACTTAAAAACGTGACCACATACTCGACTCAACTTTAGGAGACGTTCTCACGCTCAGACAAGCTTTATAGGTACACTGTCATTTGAAAAGAAGCCATATTCGTTAGTAAATAGAATTCATTTTCGCATGTAAAATCTACTTCCAGTCTCATAATCTGTTCCTTTTCACCTCTGAATAAGCGAAAACAACTTTGCTTCATAGGGAAATCTGGGCTAGCGAGTTGGATGCGACAGAGTTTGTCTAATTAGGCTTGCCGAGCAGATTTCAACTTTACAGAACTTTGACGCACTAAATATCTCTTTGGGATTTCGTCGGATGGGCTGATCGCTGCATGCCAAGGCTGCGTTAACTGCATTATTGCATTTATTGCAGTTTGCCAAGAGATGAAAATGGCACTCGTTTCAATTGATATGGTTATTTCTGGAAAAAAAATTACGCTTTCGCATGTCGTATCTATTATCATCGCAGATTATTGCATTCGCGAGGGAATAATAATACAACAATAAATAATAAAATAAATAAATATTATAGGACATTTTTACACAAATTGACTACCCACAGTAAGCTCAAGAAGGCTTGTGTTGTGGGTACTCAGACAACGATATATGTAATATTTAAATACTACATAGAAAACAACTATGACTCAGGAACAAATATCTGTGCTCATCACACAAATGAATGCCCTTACCGGGATACAATAAATCATAATTTAGATATTATATACTTAGATATTATATATAAATGTGATTGTACCTTTCATCTAAAAACCATAAGTATTTTTACTTCACGAGCTTTCTCAGTGGCGAAATTGTTATCAAAATAAAATGTTTTTAGGTTTTACTAAACTGTGATTCGGTGAAACTAGGGGCTTTTGACACTTGATTTTTGTAGTGTGATTTATTTATTAGGTACCTATTTACTACATGGACAAGGCCAATTTTCTTTCTCATTAGTTATTTATTATCTTCCTCGTAACTAGGAAATTTACAAACCTTATTCTCATAACAAGAGAACAAACCACATCACGCGGTTCATTTAAGCGGCTGTTTATTCGACCTTCTATTACCTAATTTTGTGCCTAGATATTTGTCTTCTAATTGCTAACGTATACTTTTTCAAACCAATACCTACTAAGATTCTTAGAAAAAGAAGAAGAAAACAATGCTCATCTTCCTGCAGGCGCACAAGTGATTGTGAATTTTCATCACCTGGCACTACTTTTCCCCCAAATAAAACGCCTGGCATTGTTATATTTGAATTAAATACATAATTAGCTATCATATCACACCAAACACAGAGCTCTATAAATTGCACACCTTCAATTGATTTTACAACCACTTTGTTGCTCATCCACTCCCACACCCACCGCTAAACAGCTGCCAGGCGCCCGGATTAATTAATAATGATAGTATGGCATACTAACTAGAGGCATTTCGTTGCTCTATAAATTGCATACCTGTTGCCGTGGCTAGCTCTTAGACCACATTGAGATCAGTCCGGTTTCCTCACGATGTTTTTCCTTCACCGAAAAGCGACTGGTAAATATCGAATGATATTTCGTACATAAGTTCCGAAAAACTCATTAGTACGAGCCGGGGTTTGAACCCGCGACCTCCGGATTCAAAGTCGCACGCTATTACCGCTAGGCCACCAGCGCTTCTTTCACTTCCACCCTAACAAAATAATATACCTAAATTCATAAAAACATGAAATGATAAAATTGCCAAACACAACTAGAAAACTAATGATGTTCCTAAATATTTTTGATTTGTGTTTTTAAGAAGTTTCAGTAACAAACAATGTAAGAATAAGGTCAACTTGGCTAATTCCGCCATACCCCTCCATAAGCGTTTTTCTCGAACAACGAACAATATTGATAATTTCGTCGACAAAGCTTTTTCCCACGATTGAAAATTAAAGAAATATATGCTCGTGGACGGAATAGCCCCTATGACGGAATTAGCTACATTGGCCTTACCTACAATATTTTTCATAAATGTGATTATTAAACACCTGGTCTATATTAATCTCTTAGGTTGTAGAGATAATTGGTTAATACCTAACCTACTTCTTCACACCTTAAAGGCAATAGCTAAACCCCGAGCCATAAGCATAAGCAAATGTAAGCAATTCGTCACACACGCAGCACGGGAACTCCATTTTCCGGATCATTTGACAGGTCAAACTAAGGGTGCTGTGGCCTGCATGGTGGCGAAATCTTCAAATCGGACGCTCAATAATATTTTTATTTTCACCCACAATTATAATATTCCTATTTATTGAGAATCGAATTTCGGACACAGAATTCAACCAAGTGGGTCCAGTGGAAACTATATAGGTACTTTAGTTATACCTATTTCATTTAAGTCAAAGAATAATGTTGTTGGGTTCACAAATGACTAAAGAGTGATCACAGAACAGAACAAATGGTTCTGACATAACAAAAAAAAAAGTTCGAATTAATAATCTCGTCCATTTTTAAATGTCCGGTAAAAATAGGGGGGCTTAGCCAATTGTATCTAGTATATTTATGAAAACAAGGCATATTTTTTATATACTTATCCCAAAAGCTTTATGTTGCCAATAAAATTCACTCCGTGAATTTGTTATTGGGGTTTGTCCAAACATTTGTATTACGAACAAAAGTGAACAACCGCGCGAAATCGCTTTTCCATACAAACGTAGTCCTTATTTTCTCTCTGGATATTAACTGTAGGTACGTTACGTTCCGTCCCTTAGTTTGAATATTTAAAATTTGTAAGCAACTATTATAGTACCTATGCAAACCCATGTCCATTTCTAAAAATATACATTATTCAAATTTTACTTTCTTTGGACCCGGGTATGTCCTTAAACTACGTCCAAGACCATCGGTGGACGGGCAGCAGCGTCCCTCAAATTCGGTGTACTCGACTGCGATCGCCAACCCGTCTGCCAAGCGTGGCGATTATGGCATTCACCCCCCATCATGCACAATAAAACCACGGCCCCGAGGTTCCGGCGACCCCCGGTGCTCTGGCTATGGTAGCGGTCAGGGCATTAGCGGGGTCAGGGGTGCTAAGAATCTCCGGCAATGATCCGGCTACCCGCCCCGATGACGACTGGCCCTGGTAACACACAACATACGCACTATGAGGACTGACGAAAAGATCTGCGAGCTAGAAGAAGAACTGAGCAGGTTACACTGGGACATTGTAGGGTTGTGCGAAGTCCGTAGAGAGGGGGAGGACACAACAACCCTGAAGTCTGGTAACTTGCTCTACCACCGGGAGGGCGACCAACAGTCCCAAGGTGGTGTCGGGTTTCTCGTTCACAAGTCCCTCGTAAACAACATAATAACCATCGACAGTGTGTCGAGCAGGGTGGTATACCTAATACTAATTTCGCTGTAATTTCGCTGAAGGTCATTCAGGTATACGCACCGACCTCGTCACACTCCGATGATGAAGTAGAGGCTATGTATGAGGACGTAAGTAGGGCCATACACACTTCTAAAACCTATGTACTTTACTGTTGTTATGGGGGACTTCAACGCAAAGTTGGGCAAGAGAAGCGGTGATGAGTTGAGAGTGGGGAAATTTGGGTATATATGGGCAACGGAACCCTAGGGGTCAGAGGCTGGCCGACTTTCTGGAGAGAGAGGAACTCTTCATGATGAACTCTTTCTTCCAGAAGCCGCCTCACAGGAAATTGACCTGGATGAGTCCTGACGGTTCCACGAGAAACGAGATAGACTTCATCATGACTGTCAAGAAACGGATATTCAGTGATGTCTCTGTGATCAACAGGGTAAATAAAAGACCGGTAGTGATCACCGAATCGTAAGAGGCTCACTAAATATAAATATTAAACTTGAAAAGTCCAGCCTGATGAAGTCTACACTCCGACCTACTCGAGCCCATGTTCAAAACCCCGAAAGCTTTCAACTCGAGCTCTCTAACCGCTTTGCTTGCCTAGAGAAATTGGCTTCAGTGGACGAAATCAACGACGGGCTAGTGGAGACTGTCCACATAGTAGGGTCTAAGTTTTTTAGACCCCGCCGTAAAGATAGACCTCAGAAATTGACCGAGAAAATCTTAAACCTCATGGCTGAACGACGCTCGCTACAGTTGCAGTCTCCCGATGACGCGAAGTCATATAGGCAGCTCAATAGACGTATATCTAAGTCCTTGCGACATGATCTGCGTCTCTTACTAACCGTATTAAAGAGTCTATTGAGCGAAACCAAGGCTCCAAAGTGTTCGCAAAGGACAAGTCTATTGGGCAAAGCCAGCTGACAAAGCTGAAACGGGAAGATGGCAGCATAGCATCGAGCAAAGCGGAGGTTTTAGGCGAGACCGAGAGGTTCTATGGACAGTTATGCACTTCGATCGCAAAGCTCGTTGGCAGCTTGGTAGGAGATCCAAGAGTCAAGCTGTCCCGACATTAGACCGAAGATATCCCGGACATTAGTCTGTACGAGATTAGGATGGCCCTGAAGCAGCTTAAGAACAACAAGGCGCCGGGCAAAGACGGAATCACTTCAGAGCTTCTGAGAGCGGGTGGAACACCGGTACTTAAATTCCTCCAGAAGCTCTTTAATTCCGTCTTGTCCGCGGGCAAAACGCCTGAAACATGGAATAGAGGCGAGGTGGTGCTGTTTTTCAAAAAAGGTGATAACAGCCTATTGAAGAACTACAGACCCATCATGCTTCTGAGCCATGTCTATAAGCTGTTTTCAAGGGTCATCACGAACCGTCTTGAACACAGACTTGATGACTTCCAGCCTCCCGAACAAGCCGGTTTCCGAAAAGGCTATAGTACCATAGACCACATCCATACGCTGCGGCAAGTTATACAGAAGACCGAAGAGTATAACTTGCCATTATGCTTAGCGTTTGTGGACTATGAGAAAGCCTTCGATTCGGTGGAAACATGGGCGGTGCTTGAGTCTCTTCAGCGATGCCATATTGACTATCGGTACATCGAAGTGTTGAAGTGTTTGTATAGTAACGCCACCATGTCGGTCCGAGTACAGGAGCAGAGCACGTAGGCGATTCCATTGCGAAGAGGCGTAAGGCAGGGAGACGTTATCTCTCCGAAACTGTTTACTGCCGTAATGGAAGACGCCTTCAAGCTCCTGGAATGGCAAGGACTTGGCATCAACATCAACGGCGAATACATCACTCACCTTCGGTTTGCCGACGATATCGTAGTCATGGCAAAGTCGATGGAGGAACTCAGCATGATGCTCGATGACCTTAACCGAGTTTCACAACGGGTGGGCTTGAAAATGAACATGGACAAGACGAAACTTATGTCAAATGCCAATGTTGTGCCTATCCCAGTCTCTGTTGGGAACTCGGTACTCGAAGTTGTTGACTCGTACATCTACCTAGGACAAGTAGTCCAATTAGGTAGGTCCACCGGGCAGGCAGCGTTCGGGAAACTACGTAATGTCTTTTCGTCCGACATACCTCAGTGCCTCAAGACGAAAGTCTTTAATCAATGTGTGTTACCAGTGATGACTTACGGCTCCGAAATGTGGTCTTTCACTATCGGCCTCATCTCAAAACTCAAAGTCGCTCAGCGAACTATGGAGAGGGCTATGCTCGGAGTTTCTTTGCGTGATCGAACCAGAAATGAGGAGATCCGTAGACGAACTAAAGTCACCGACATAGCCCACCGGATTAGCAAGCTGAAGTGGCAATGGGCAGGCCACATTGCACGTAGAGAAGATGGCCGATGGGGCCGAAAAGTGCTCGAGTGGAGACCACGGACTAGCAAGCGCAGCGTAGGACGTCCACCCACAAGATGGACAGACGACCTTGTTAAGGCCGCCGGAGGACGCTGGATGCGGGTCGCTTCCAACCGGTACGAATGGAGGTCCAAGGGGGAGGCCTATGTTCAGCAGTGGACGTCTTATGGCTGAGATGATGATGATGAATTTCTATTCCATGGCATTACATACTTATTAAAAACTTCTCAAGACTCCATTCAGGGCAATAATTCCTAACTTTTTAAAACAGGTTGCGTGTTATTTTTATTAAAAGTATGCGCTTGAATTGTAGTTTTTCTTCCGTAAGGTAAAAAACGACGCTCTTAAAGCCAAAGTTCATGTCGACCTCTACCTATCAAAGCTGGGAACTTTACCGTCTTTTTGAACTAAAAAGATGCAGACAACTCAAAAGTGACAAAAACTATTATTACGCCAGCAGCATTATTTTCATATTTATATATACCAGTAAATCATATAAAATTGTTAGATGCCCTTTTCTCAGTTTTGTAATAAACATGGTGTGACAGAGCGACATGTACATTACACCTAGAAATTCAGATTTTTCTTTTTATTTAGTTATTATTTTGATATTTTGTTAGACCAGTAGTCAAATTTTTTTGTTAAGGACAATGCTCCACAAAACTACATTTTGTTTGACTGTGGAGTATCACTATAGGTGCTATACTTAATAAAAATTAAATTTAAAATTATATGTAAGTACTTACGAAAGTGGCTTGATACCTATTTATAAATGTTTAAGGTTCACTGCTTTCAAGGGACAACTATGTAGGTTCCTACGGAGTGCGGGTTACCTTCATCAAACTGAACGCCCGTGGGAATGTATCGAGCTAACTCGTCACACCTAGGTCCTACGAAGCCTCACTTATCGGCCAGCAACTTAGATACCCCAAGGAGCACTTGGCCCTTTAAGGACAGAGTCTTGGCCGAATATTACTTCTTAAACATCAATCGAAAGTTTAGATTGATTTCTGAGCATATTAATAGATTAATGAATATAGCAAGTTAATCATAACTATTAGAAACTTTAATGAACCATGGCCTCCAAAGAATTTCTAATAGCCAGCTCTATATTGGCAAATTGTACATGCCTGTCTCCTACAACTGCGTAACATGGCAATTTAAGTTTTGATAACTAATAAGAACTTTATGCTAGTTAACCGTTAGTTAAACGTTGCCTGAACAGCTCTCTGGAGGTTTCATTACCGTGGTGAAAACTACGAGCGATATGGTTATGAAGAACAAAGGATGGTTGATACTAGAGTCTGGCTAGCCAAAAATTGTTGACAGATATTTCGTTGTTGTATCACCAATTGTCTATGATTAAAAAAAAAGCTAAAAGTCAGTTGTCAATTTACGTCATTCATTCAAATTGTTTGCGGTTTATAAGGGGTTTATTTTAAATAATATTAATAATTTCTATACTGAGTGAGGTTCGCAAACTATTATTTAAGCTCGTAAATAATTACGACAATGTGCAAAGTCGACGTGTAGCGTTGTATAACGAAAAACTGCAATGTTTACAACTCCTAAACAAATGTAAACAAATTAGGAGGTTGGTGCTCTATAAATATTTTGATACTTAGTATTTAGCATATTTGGCATAGTACTTATGATTTTTATTGGTGATGGATTAATATTAAATTACGGTATTATCGAGCTAGGTCTTATTTACACTACTTTTCATTTTTCGCCTTGTTACAATGGTATATAGTGAGATAGTGTTAACATATGTGTTTACCGTTTACTGTACGTTACATAGTGGTAGAAATTAAGTGAGCTGACTTTGAGTGCACGTCAACGTATATTTAACTTATACCCTTAGGTACCTTACGTGTGCACAGAAAATCAAAAATATTCTCTAGTATCAAAACTATAATTCCTACTACACAAAGTGTGACCAGCCCAAGATTTTTTGAATTTCCCGCCAAAACTTTGGGTAATATTTCAGTAGCCCGACTCTAGTACCTAAGTATTATAATTAACTAGCACACCTGCGTTCGTTGATAACTTTTCTTCGATAAAATACATTTTTCCCATGTACGGTCCGTGACTATATTTATTAGGTACCGTAATATCAGGTAACTATAGTCCTTAAGTACCACTATGGTCCAGTTTTTAACGTTGATTATTAACGAGCCTTTATGATATGTACTCGTTACATTTATTTTGGAACATATATAGACCGCGGGCCAGGCGCAAATTTCGTCAGTCATCGCCTCCCGGGTGAAAACTCGTATAGTGGTTAACGGCCGTATATGATGAACCCTCGAGGACGTCAGCTGCCGCTCCGTTGGTGGGTTGAGGAATGGCAGCCACCGAAACACGTAAAAAAAAAACTTTTCAGTCATCGCCTCCCGTTTGATACTTTGTCGGTTGAAAGTTTAGGTGCTATAGTTAATAAAAAAATCGTCAGCCGTTTGTATCGCGGTGAAAACACCGTCAGCTGTGCACATGAACATATAAAAAATATTTTTTTATTCAGTCATCGCCTCCCGTTTGATACTTTGCCAGACGATAGTTTAGGTGCTATTGTTAATAAAAACAATCGTCAGCCGGTTGTATCGCGGTGGAAACACCGTCAGCTTTACACCTGAACATGTAATTTTTTTTTTTCAGTCATCGCCTCCCGCTTGATACTTTGTCAGATGATAGTTTAGGTGCTATTGTTTATAAAAACAATCGTCAGCCGGTTGTATCGCGGTGGAAACACCGTCAGCTGTACACCTGAACATGTAAAAAAATATATTTTTTCAGTCATCGCCTCCCGCTTGATACTTTGTCAGATGATAATTTAAGTGCTATTGTTAATTTAAAAAATCGTCAGCCGGTTGTATCGCGGTGGAAAGAGCGTGAGCAACTGTGCACATGAACATGTAACAATTAAAAGTATTCTTACAACAAGCCTATAGCTAAGTGGGTATAATTCTAGTATTACATTTAACCTATTGTACAAATATGAGCCCAAAACACGCCCAAAAAGGCAAAAAATCTAAATGAAAATCAGTGTTTTCTTTGTACGGTTTGAATACCTACATTTATAATATCTTTGCGCCTTTTATTACTATATTCAGTGTTGAAAGGAGTTCTGGCGTGCTGCTTTAGTGTTGTGCTTTATATATTATATAACTGACGAACAGTTAGTACAGTCCTTAGAATGACCTTCGTTTTTCGGGAAAATTCGGACGTAATCCCGTAATAGAAAATTTAGTTGCAATCCAACACCCAAAGATTGCAGTCACCTTTTCAGCCTTAAACTATATAGAGTAATTAATACCACTATAACTAATAGGTAAATATTTAATTTCATATTTTTTGGCAATTAATTTAATGGGTAGATACACATCTCAAAAAGGGTATTTCTGTAAATAGTCAATCACGGGAAATTATACTGCCTTGAGCTGTCCCCTATCCTATCGTTCTGGCTTCAACCGATTATCATGTTTTGAAACTTTTAAACTGTCGTGACGTGTCTTTTTATTAAAAAACGCTTTAAAATAAATTAGTAACTATTACTTGTGAAAGCAAAATAATGTAAACTATCGTATGTATGTATTTATTATTAATTGTATAATTTTTGACAATGTATTTCTGTGTTTTTGACCTGTGCTATTATGAATGAATAAATTTTATCATCAAGTATGTGATTTGTAATTTTTACATATGTGCGGTGATTTAATTTTCAAATTTGTTTTTCAATAAAAAGACTCAAATCACTTATCTTCTTTCTAATGCTAAAAAACGAATTATAGGGCCATGTAATAACACATATACTAAATTACTATTGATAAATCAAATACTCCTGATATATTCCTATTAGCAAAATATTACAATTTTAGCAGCTTCATTGTTCTTCTCTAAGTTTGTCACAACGAGTTAAATTTATTGACTTGAATATTCTTGCCTAATAAAATACCATAAGTATTGTGGTTTGATAAAATTTTGTTAAATACCTAACGAAATACACTATAGCATATCACATCATCGGCGCGCACGCCTGCACCTATAGTTTTGTTTGTTCTAAAAATTTACCCTGTTTGATTATGATTATGATCTCTCCTAGGTACGATTCCAATGAGTCTGATTTGTAATAAAGCAAAAAAATGAAAATAACATGGTGTTTTTTGATACTTTCAGCATTTCTCGAGATACTCGAGAAACTCGAGAAATCTTGGTCGAGAATTCCCGTTCATCTGTCAAAGTATCAAGCGGGAGGCGATGACTGAAAAATATTTTTTTTTTACATGTTCAGGTGTACAGCTGACGGTGTATCCACCGCGATACAACCGGCTGACGATTGTTTTTATTAAGAATAGCACCTAAACTATCATCTGACAAAGTATCAAGCGGGAGGCGATGGCTGAAAAAAAAAATTACATGTTAAGGTGTACAGCTGACGGTGTTTCCACCGCGATACAACCGGCTGACGATTGTTTTTATTAACAATAGCACCTAAACTATCATCTGACAAAATATCAAGCGGGAGGCGATGACTGAAAAATATTTTTTTTTACATGTTCAGGTGTACAGCTGACGGTGTTTCCACCGCGATACAACCGGCTGACGATTGTTTTTATTAACAATAGCACCTAAACTATCATCTGACAAAGTATCAAGCGGGAGGCGATGACTGAAAAAAAAAATTTTTTTTTACATGATCAGGTGTACAGCTGACGGTGTTTCCAACGAGATACAACCGGCTGACGATTATTTTTATTAACAATAGCACCTAAACTATCATCTGACAAAGTATCAAGCGGGAGGCGATGACTGAAAAAAATATGACTGAATAATAAAAAAAAAATTACTTATTCAGGTGAACAGCTGACGGTGTTTCCACCGCGATACAACCGGCTGACGATTGTTTTTATTAACAATAGCACCTAAACTATCATCTGACAAAGTCTCAAGCGGGAGGCGATGACTGAAAAAAAAATATTTTTTTTACATGTTCAGGTGTACAGCTGACGGTGATTCCACCGCGATACAACCGGCTGACGATTGTTTTTATTAACAATATCACCTAAACTATCGTCTGGCAAAGTATCAAACGGGAGGCGATGACTGAAAAATAAAATTTTTTTTAGATGTTAAGGTGTACAGCTGACGGTGTTTCCACCGCGATACAACCGGCTGACGATTGTTTTTATTAACAGTAGCACCTAAACTATCATCTGACAAAGTATCAAGCGGGAGGCGATGACTGAAAAAAATATGACTGAATAATAAAAAAAAAATTTACTTGTTCAGGTGTACAGCTGACGGTGTTTCCACCGCGATACAACCGGCTGACGATTATTTTTATTAACAATAGCATCTAAACTATCATCTGACAAAGTATCAAGCGGGAGGCGACGACTGAAAAAAAAATTTTTTTACATGTTCAGGTGTACAGCTGACGGTGTTTTCACCGCGATACAACCGGCTGATGATTGTTTTTATTAACAATAGCACCTAAACTATCATCTGACAAAGTATCAAGCGGGAGGCGATGACTGAAAAAAGTAATCTTTTTTACATGTTCAGGTGTACAGCTGACGGTGATTCCACCGCGATACAACCGGCTGACGATTGTTTTTATTAACAATAGCACCTAAACTATCGTCTGGCAAAGTATCAAACGGGAGGCGATGACTGAAAAAAATATTTTTTTTACATGTTCATGTGCACAGCTGACGGTGTTTCCACCGCGATACAACCGGCTGACGATTTTTTTTATTAACAATAGCACCTAAACTTTCATCTGACAAAGTATCAAACGGGAGGCGATGACTGAAAAGATTTTTTTTACGTGTTTCGGTGGCTGCCATTTCGTCAACCCACCAACGGAGCGGCAGCTGACGTCCACGAGGATTCATCATACGTAGCCGCTAACCACTATAAGAGTTATCGCCTGGGAGGCGATTGGTCATGAAATCTGTTCGTGGCTTGCGGTCTAATACACTAATGCTCTTTTTATATTACATATATTATATACTGAAAATAATTTGAAAAAGCATACATATTTTACTGGGACTTCAATTTGGACCATAGTTGTAAGTTGTAGACTAAAGTTACCTGATTTTACAACGGCTTAAAATTATTTAGCTTATAATAACGACATATCCCTGAAGGCGGTCTTTTTGAGAAAAAAAATAGGTTAACTTTCCACAGAAATTATTTTGAATAACACCACTTGAGCCATTAATGAGTTTTTCCAAAAAAACTTAATTATATTCTTATTTAAACTATTGTATGAAAGTACGGGACCCTCCATTATGTATGTCCGGTACGCTCTTCGCGGATTTTTTAAATTAGAAACACAAGGGTTGTCTATTTCAAGCGCTATTTCTATCGCTGCCCGCCTTCGAGCAACACCGGCTTCCGACACATCGGAAGGGAGGGGCCCAAGCGATATCTCACCGTACAAATCTTTCTGCCATTTTTCGCGGGGGGAAAGGTGCACACAGTCGCACTTCTCACACACTTACATACAAAATCCAATCTGTAATGACGACACAAATACATAGAAAATGACACACGTCAAAGACAAATCTTGCAAACCTCGATCTCTTTTTGTGTACGGACGAGTGACAAGTGTCACAACACGCACACTAACACATTTTCGTTGAAGTATGTTATTGTATTCTGAGAGATGAGAAGTCGGATTTGTCGCTCGACCGATCCGCAATTTGTACTGAGCGAGCAAAATCGATAAATGCAACAATTACATGAGACTAAAATATAATAATTGTGTTTGAATGTAATTAAACGTATGATATGTAAAAAAAATATTACATGTGAAATGTAACACTTTCTTTTTGTAAATTTGATGTCCCCGACCTCTTTTTATAACAAAAAACCGAGCAAACAGGCATTTTTGTGCAGCAGTGTTCACGCGCGCATCTGGACTCGGTCTAGTGAAAAATCCAAGTGCCACTAGTTTTATTACCCGCGCTAGATTAAATTGACGCGCTAATCTTGTACCTCGGCAGAGGGGAAATAGTGCGAATGCCGCCTCCCTTCCGTGTTGCTCGAAGCTGCCCGCTCATGCTAATACATAATACATCTACACTACACCTTATAACCCCGCCGCCGCGCTTATAACGCCGTTTTGTCGACTAAATAGTGTTTAGTTTTAAGTTTATAAAATACATATGTATGTTAGTCTGTAAGGTATTTGTAATATGGGCCTTGTTGCCTGAATTAAATTTCTAAATAAATAAATAAATAAATAAAATAAAACAAAGTCCTCCCCCGCGTCTGTCTGTTTGTATGTTTGTTCGCGATAAACTCAAAAACTACTGAACGGATTTTCATGCGGTTTTCACCTATCAATATAGTAATACTCGAGGAATGTTTACGTGTATAATTTGTTAACCCGTGCGAAGCCGGGGCGGATCGCTAGCCTTTAGCCGCCCAGACTTCAAAACTTGCCAAAAAAAATGCAATTTGATTTGTCAAAACAAAGATTCAAATTAGAATGGAACAGGATACCTTTTTATAGGTCTCTGGGCGGCTAGAAGCTAGTACATAATAAAACTGGAGTCCGTTTAAGCTAACCTTACTTTGCACCGACTTGAACAGAACAAAGTAAGGTAGTGTCATTATAAACCTCAGATTTTCATAGAAAAAATGATGACACTGCCACACTTTGTCCTACAATACTATGCACTCTTTGGTCTGACTTTATGTACCAAGTATTGTAAGATTTAATTCCTAAGTTGTAACTTAATCAACCTGCACTCCTGACTTGCGCCAAGCAAGGTAACGCTTTTAACTCCAATTTCAGCAATTTGGTTTGATGTTAAGTAAGTTACACGTAAAGTTACGTGTTGCGATGTTTCGAAGTGCATTAAGGATATCTTTTGTTCTAAATAATTATCTAAAGCTACGAATGTTAACTCACACGTGAGCTGTGAGTGCGTACATGAACAGAATAGCAATTAAGTCATCTTTGTTAAGCAATTAACCCTCTTACATGTACCGCTTTGATATTTCAACCATTGTCTGAGTTCGTTGGCAATGGAAAGCAGTCCGTGCCTTAAGCGAGTAAGGAAGTCGTGCTATTACTACGTTTGGTCTGTTCTACGAAACTCACACTTACTCTGAAATATATGAGCCACATTTATTAGTTTTATACTATTTTAAAAGGGTAAAGAATCATGGTTCTCAATTATAATTTTATTGGTTAACGGGATAAAAACATTTATTTTAAGTAGCAAGGACTCATAATCACAATAATATTATATTACAATTAAAAAGTACCTACACTAAATAAAGTAAATAACACAGGATTCTAACACTGACTTGGTATTCAAAAGTTTGAAATTGCTATAATGAACGTAATACAGTGATAAATAGCGTAAATAATTTATCCTAAATTTTCGAGAATGTTATTATGTTTTTGGTACCTATAATAGCGACAGCCCCAACACGTATTTATTTAATAATTTACAATTATAAAAAATCAGTTTCAACTTTGAATTTATCGTGCGAAAACAATTGAATGAGTTTTCGAATTCCACACGGTTCCCACGACGTGGGGTAGAATAGACTTTCTATAATAAAATCAAAATCAAAATATACTTTATTCATGTAGGCCTAGCAACAAGCTCTTATGAATCGTAATTAATCTTAATCTAATTATCAGAGCAATTTATTGATGTTAATATTATTCCATAATAAAATTGGATTATTATACATATCAAATTTAACACTAAAAATTTCACAAAAGGATCGTCAAACATTAAAAAGATTGTATAAAAAAATACTAGTCTAGAATTTCTAGAATAAAATCTAAATGTCAAAAAAAAAGCATAAGTAACAAAAGAAGTAGATAGTATTACATCGGAATATCCATTTCCTCATCAATAATCAAATATACCTAATAAATAAATAATCATTTCGAATAACAATTAATCCCACGTTGTTATATCATTCATGTAGTCTTGTGTGGTATAATAAGCTTTAGAAATAAGTTTACGCTTTACATAATTCTTAAATTTATTAATAGATAATTCAGTAATATGGTTTGGAAGTTTATTATAAAATCTTACACAATTAACCATGAATGATTTTTTAATTTTATGGAGCCGAGTGAAGGGCACTGCGAGCTTATGTTTATTTCTAGTATTAATATTATGAATTTCACAATTTTTCCTAAAATTTACAATATTTTTATGTACATACAGAATATTCTCATAAATGTATTGACAGTGCACTGTCATTATGTCAATTTCCTTAAATTTATCTCTAAGTGAGTCTCTATGGTTCATTTTGTATATTGCTCGAATAGCCCTCTTCTGCCGAACAAAAATGGTATTTATCTCTGAAGCACCGCCCCACAGTAAAATACCACATGCCATAATGCTATGGAAGTAACTAAAATATACTAATCGAGCTGTTTTCACATCAGTTAACTGACGGATTTTGCTCACTGCAAAAGCTGCAGAGCTCAGTCTATTCGTAAGAGTAGCAATATGGGGACCCCACTGGAGTTTAGAATCTAAAGTTATACCAAGAAAAACTGTACTATCAACTAATTCCAATTCCTCATCCTTCACAATGACACTTGTTTGCACATGCCTTACGTTACTACTAGTGACAAACTTAATACATTTAGTCTTTTTCTCATTTAACAGTAAATTATTAACATTGAACCAGTTTACTACTTTTGAAATAGCATTGTTTACATCATTGTAAGCTTGTTGCTGTCGTTTGACTTTGAAAATAAGTGAGGTGTCGTCTGCAAACAATACTATATCATGGTGGATCTTAACAAGGAATGGCAAGTCATTTATGTAGATAAGGAACAGGAAAGGCCCCAATATTGACCCCTGTGGTACACCCATAGAGACCAATGACCCAGGTGATCGCTGTCCATTCACATCGACCCTTTGTATTCTACCATTTAAGTAGGACTTAAGTAAATTCAGTGCCGATCCTCTAACTCCGTAATAATGAAGTTTCCTGATTAATGTTTCATGACAAACACAGTCGAAGGCCTTAGATAAATCACAGAAGACACCTAAAGCATCTCGTGACTCCTCACAGGCATCGAAAATATGCTTAATTAGCTCAACACCAGCATCGGTTGTTGAGCGACCCCGTGTAAAACCAAACTGCTTATTATGCATCAAATTATTAACGTTAAAATGTCGTACTAATTGAGAAAGAACTAATTTTTCAAAAATCTTGCTAAATGTTGGTAGCACAGATATCGGTTTAAAGTTAGTGGGGTCAGAGCTGCTACCAGATTTAAATAAAGGAATTACTTTACTATGTTTCATTAGATCAGGAAACTCGCCGCAATCAACACTGTTGTTAAATATAACTACCAAGTCAGGCGCTACAATTTCTACTAAGGATTTGACAGCATGGACAGAGAGGTCATTAGTTTTTTTGACATTAATTGATTTAAACGCCTTTATTACATCTGAGGTACAAACATGTTCAAAATGAAGGTCTCCACAACACTCTGGAGCGTTATGTTTTAATAATGTAACAGCAGATGAGGGTGATGAATTTAAATCCTTAGTTGTGGATACTGGTACCTCGGTGAAAATTTTTTCAAATTCTGTAGCTACTTCTAAATCGGAATCTATAATTTTGTTATCAATGTTTAGTTTAAGTTCTTTAATTGTATGTTTCGAGCGACCAGCCTGCACATTTATAACTTTCCAGGTTGCTTTAACAATGTCGGAACTACTTTTTATTTTCTGACTTAGATAATTTCGCTTAGCTATATGACAATCTACTTTAAACTTCATCGAATACTCCTTCACATGTTCTTTAAATTCATCACTGTGATTAAACCGCCGTTCCTCATATAAGGCATACAGTTCACGTCTTCTTTGATGTAAGTCCGCAGTAGCCCACTCACTAAAAACTGATGCACCACTAACTACGACCGATTTTGAGGTGAATATCACATTATAATGATCCATAAAAGTGTGAAAGAATGAATTATACATACTATTAGGACTCATATCGGAAGACAAAAAGGGTAGCGCCTGAACTAAACTTAGCTTCATTCTTTCCACGCAGTCCGAGGTTACTGGTACAAAAGTTATTTGTTTTCTCATGGTATTTTTCCTTAATGTCTCAAATACCATTAATTGACCTAAGTGGTCTGATTCTAAATTGCTGATAACTTTTTTAGCAATAGGAAAAATATCTGTGAAAATATTATCTATACAGGTTGCACTATAGTAGCAGTCACTCTAGTGGGCTCCATAAACATGTGGTTGAGATTACAGGATTTAAAAAGATTCAATAATCTACAAGACATTGTTGATTTTTCGATAATATTTACATTAAAGTCGCCGCATATAGGCAATTTCTTACTAGAAGATGATATTTTATAATATTTACTTCACTGCTTTATTTTGTAAGCTCAAACGGGTGAAGGACATACAATATAAAATCCGCAATAAGTATGCACTCATCGCGGTGACGAGCTTTAGAGAGAGTTACATTTGCTACTAAGCCACTGGGACAAGGGCTCTAGCGTAAGGGTCCAACTACAATCCAAATATCTGAACCAGTGTTTTGTTTTGGTTAAAAAAAAGAAACTTGATGCATGACATATTTTTTCCAGTACCTAAGTTACAAAATAATTTGGAGTAACAACATTAGTACCCTATACTAGTAGCGTGACAACCAAATAGCCAATAAGAAACATTTTGGTTTAGGCTGTAATAAATAACTTTATTCATATATATGGTACAAAAATAGTATGGCTGTAATTATGTATTGTAAACATAACACGTGTAAGTACAAAAAATAGTTGATAAACACATGCATTCCACAAATGGTCTCCCCGGGGGTAGTTAGATTCACGAGATTCACGTCACTTTCGTCACAGATCATAATATTATAGATTTCGTAAAAGCTTGATTGAGTCATCCTCAAGAAAAACGTGTGTAGTATGCCTACGACTAATTCATCTTTCTGTCGTTATAAAACTATACCGAAATCTTAGTTATTAGCAGCATAAAACTAGTAACTGACAATAATGTTTTTAACAAAATAGCAGCAGAAGTGCTGGGATAGGTTTTTTATTTTATTGTTTTTCAGGTAATTACAACACAATATCTAACTTAATCGCAAAAGTATCGTTAAGCCAGTAAGGTTTGTCTCGATACTCCAAAGGTAGTAAGTAGTAGGTAGGTAGTGGGATGTAAACGTCAACGCTTTTTCGAGCAAATTCGCTCAGAGGTTTTTAATAGTCCTCCGATTGCTTAGTAAAAGCAGAGTAAGACTTTCTTTCACTGTAAAAGAAACGTGTAGCCGTGTTACAAGCTTGTGCTAGAAGGGCAGGATTGAGAAAAGCACAACATAGGTACTCGTAAAAGACCTACTTTCAGCAGTATACCTACAGAATTTTTTAGCTGATGATGATGATGAGTGGAGAGATTCTACGTAATTACAGCGCATCAGGTAAAACGGTTATTAATATAAGTGACGGAGAGATGAATGTCGAGGTTCCCTATAAGAACATTCTGCCGTCAATATTTTTACTGTGGCTTAAGTCCTCTCTCAGCCCGTTTATGTTTCGGCCAATTGAGTTTGCTTCAGGTAGACTTGGAAGCAGAGCGGTAAGGCGTGGGGTTTCCAAATCAGAGGTCGTGGGTTTAATACCCGTAGGTACCTATAAGTTACTCGGGATTGAAAGTAATAGATACAGATATATTTATCAGTTGCTTTTTGGAAAAAAGTAACGTTGTAAGGAAACGTGCATATGTACATCTGCAATAGTTATTAAACAACAAGAGATCAAAGTTTGATATTTCTTCGAGTGCTTATTTTGAGTCCCGTGCAAGCGAAAGATTCTATATTTAGAATCTTGAGCGTAGTATGGCACTCAAAAGCGCACGAAATGTAAATAACTTTGATCTCGTGTAGTACACAAAAAATTTCACCTGAGCAGTGAGAATTTAACATACCTATTAGACAACTTGAAAAATGTAATCCTTCTTCGTCACTTAATACCTATGCACTCATGTTTTCTTAAGATATACTAACAATTAAGTTTAATTACCGCAATCGAACACAAAAACAAAACGTTAAAAAAAAACTTCGTAAGATACGGTCCGAATTGCGGATACCTACTATTTGTCAACTATAGTAGAAAGTCTTAAAAGTAGAATAAATAATTTTGCGTGATAATCTGTGTATTTTTTGAGTTCACTATTTTAATTGTACAATAAAATACCTAAAATATTGTGTTTTTATCAGTTTTTATCAAATCTTAAACTTTATTTTTATTAATTAATTATTAAGAATTCATACTCGTACGTGGTTTATACGATGCGTTCAGACGTTTTCCGGGGGTCTATTATAAACCGTCAATATACCGTTGAATGTCGTTTGAACTTTTTTTGTCTATTTCTTTTTGCTAACAGTGTGAAAGGGACAGAGATAATAGAACCCAAGTATTTCGAACTTGTATTAGACCCCGCATGTTGAAATGACATTTGACTATAAAGGTCACTTGAATGTCATTTTGTCTCACTCAAGAAAGAAGCAAAGTACCCTTGTTCGAGCTGCTGAGGTAAAAAAAATATTTTCACCTCAGCAGCTCGAAAAGGGTACTTTGCTTCTTAAAAACAGTGAGGAAAATGCGATTTTGCTCACTAAGTCATTTTGTCTCACACAGTGAGCAAAATCGCATTTTGCTCACTGAGTGAGATAAAATGTCATTCAAGTGACCTTTATAGTCAAATGTCATTTCAACATGCGGGGTCTAATACAAGTTCGATATACTTGGGTTATATTATCTCTGTCCCTCTAGGTATGTTCTCACTGCTTAGGGTGAAAAATTTTGTGTACTACACGAGATCAAAGTTATTTACATCTCGTGCGCTTTTGAATCCCTTACTACGTTCAAGATTCTAAATTAGATTCACTCGCTACGCTCGTGAATCTATTATAGAATCTTTCGCTTGCACGGGACTCAAAATAAGTACTCGAAGAAATATCAAACTTTGATCTCTTGTTGTACAAATAACTATTGATGTAGGTATATGAAGTATTTGTGTTTCACCATTGTTTCAATTTACAGCGTTTTGCATTTATTTATTTATTTTAACACTCTAAATATTTAATTTAGGCGCACAAAAATAAAAATAACATTACAGTTTGGTTAAACTAGTTATTGATTATTTTTATTTTGTTACGATCACGGGAAGATTTATAATAGACTAATAGTTAGCCCCGGAAAAATGTTAGTAACTATGTATGTATTGACTGTTCCACCATTACATACCGTCGAAACTAGGGATAAATCTGATTTGAGGTGAGGTGTCTATTGCTTTTTACAACGTGTAGGTATGACAGAAGTTACATCTTAACTGACTACAAAAGAGCAGAAACTTTTTTTTTTTTCAAAAACGTCCTTAGCCTCAAACAGTATTTTGAAAATCGTTTTGCTTACTGTTAAATTAATGAAGTGCGCGTATTTGATCTCGGGAGTACTTCGTCTTTGCTCAGAACTGACTAACGTATGGGAATATAGTACATATATTATTTGTAGAGACACAAACATACGACCCTTCACATTTGCAATTTTATAAGATTTTATTTTTATTAAAAAGTTGAATATTGCGTATTTGCTAAAAAACTTTTAATAGATTATAATTGGATAAATTATACTGAATCGAAATGGTATATTGGAAATTCCTTTTGTATTTTCTACTTTTCATTAACCCATTTTGAGTTAAACTCGTTGTTGAAGTTAGGATTAGAACAATAGTCCATGGGGTCCCAGCGCGCACAAGTTTTTTGCAGAAATCGCGAAGCATCTGGTTGACGTAGCTGGTGACCGAAAAGCTGGTGGCTTCCTCGCACAAAGTTCATTGCGATACAACGAGGAAATGCCGCCAGCATCCTTAGTACAATGCCTCAAGGGCCTATTTTAGATTTATACTAGTTATTAATTTAGTTTAGTATTTGTATTGTAGTACCTCTGTATATTTAATTATGTAAATAAATGCTTTCCTTTTATAAACAATACTTAGAATAGGTAACACGACATAACGGATTAATTAGGTAGGTCAAGTTAGTTCGTCATTATGTATGGTTGCAGCTTAATACATACAAACAATACGGCACAATAATAATCACTTATCGCAAATTAACATAGCAGATTAATGCCGGGAACGCATTTGATCCTGATTTAATCCTAATCCTAACCACCCGGTAATAATGTCATAATAGTATTGATTACTTCTTATATTTATAATTGTAGATATAATTGTTAAGCGATGTGGTCTGGCCTAGGGGGTATCACTACCCACCATTGACCCTACCTGTGAAGCCGATGGTCCTGGGTTCGAATCCCGGTAAGTGCATTTATTTGTGTGATGAACACACATATTTGTTCCTGAGTCATGGCTGTTTCCTATGTAGGTCTATAAGTATGTATTGTAGGTACGTATAATATATCGTCGCCTAACACCCAAGCTTTGCTTAGTAGTACAAGCTTTGCTTAGTTTGGGTCCATGTTGATCTGTGTTGATTATTATGAATTTCTAGGAGACCGAGCTTTGCTCGGAAAACATATAAAACCTCAAAAATGCGCGTTTTTTCCAGAGATAAGACCTAGCTAGATCGATTTATCGCCCCCGAAAACCGTTATCTCCGGCTCCGACAGGCTTCGCTGTACATCGCAGGCGTCGCAGTTGGAGCCTTCTACAACTGCCACGCCTGCGATGTAGTCTCAGGAAAGTGCCTACTATCAAGGACTTGTTTCGATATTTCGTTCTGTGTCGGCTCAGTTATACAGGCCTCACGGCCTTATGCTCCTATTTTAGTTATAATTAATATTAAATAACTTTTCTAAATTAAACTTTCTTTTCTTTCTTATCTACTTAACTCTACATGCGACGCTAAACGTCACATTTACTTGATCTCCGATCCGGGGAAATGTACACAGCATATTATCAATAAGGCACGATCTAAATAATAACAAGGTAGGTAATTATATTATTTAAGAGATATTTAATATCTTATTTGCAAAAATTGTCCAGATGTTCATCAATTTTCTTCATGTGACAGATTTCCGAAAACTATTTTAAAATGTTTTTAAATTTTTACAACCGGCCAGCACAAAACGCTTAGCCCAAACGAGGTTTTATAGCAAACCGTTACAATCTTATTTAAAACGTGGCTCAAATATGCATAATGGATTGATGCTGACCTACAACTTATCTATCGGTATATGTATTTGTTTCAACCTCAGATGTATTTGATAGGTACCTACTGAATTTTATTGGCAATAAAGATGCCACTGGTTTTATCTACATCGCAATAACGTCAAGAGATACCTTTCCTGAAAAATAAAGGTACAGGTTACGGAGAATAACTATTCTTTTCTTATATAATGATAAGGGACAAGTTTGGAGGGCCTTTAAATTTTATCCGGTCATTAAATATTCACTAGAGTCAGACCAAGAATAGTCTGCAGCGGATTTGATAGCCCTCGCAGTGCAAGTGTTATTTTAAGCGTCAAACTTCTATGAAATTATGACGTATAAATGACACTTGCACTGCGTGGGCTATCTAATCCGCTGCAGACTTTTATGGACCGACTCTATCGGCGCGATTCGGGAAATGAATTAGAGATTAACTAGATACGATATAGTAAAGATATGTGACGTCCTACGGGTAAAGGTACCTTATGGCGTTTGGCACTTGCGCTATAATTAACGCCGCTCCAATATGCCGCCTTAAGGTACCTTTTGCCGTGGAACGTCACATTTCTTTACTATTTCATATCTAGTGAATCTCTAATTGATTTCCTGAATCGCGGCGCCAGCCGCCATAAGGTACCTTTTGCCGTGGAACGTCACATATCTTTACTATTTCATATCTAGTGAATCTCTAATTCATTTCCCGAATCGAGCCGTATATTAGTCAGTTTTATTTTTACCGATTAGGTACCCCCATTGCTACTGCTCTTTAGGTATTCATTATATGAGCGCTTTTCTCATTTCTGAAGTTTTAGACCGCGAGCCACGAACAGATTTCCATGACCAATCGCCTCCTGGGCGATAACTCGTATATTAGAACGGCTATGTATGATGATCCCCCATAAACGTCACCTGGCGCTCCGTTGGTGGGTTGAGGAATGGCAGCCACCGAAACATGTAAAAAAATAAAATAAATTTTGTCATCGCCTCCCTTTTGATACTTTGTCAGAAGATAGTTTAGATGTTATTATAAATAAAAACAACCGTCAGCCGGTTGTATAGCGGTGGAAAGACCGTCAGCTACTTGCATAAACATGTAAAAAATAAGCGCTGCACCTTTTTATTATAGTAATAACTAAATCATGTAACTTTGCATGTAGGATTTCATCGGGCATTTCAATAAATGCCTTATGGATTTGCGGACACGGTCTTTCCACCGCGATACAACCGGCTGACTATTTTTTTAATTCATGATAGCATCTAAACTATCATCTGACAAAGTATCAAGCGGGAGGCGATGACTGACGATATTTGCTCCTGGCCCGCGGTCTATTTTGATGTTCTATTGATGGCACACACATATTAACCCTATTTAGTGGGTAACTATTTTTTAGGTACGGTCGAAAGTATTAATTTATGACCCATTTCTCAAACTATTGTCACTGTAACAAGGTACAAAATGGGTCATAAATTTAAACTTTCGACTGTACCTACGATGAAAACACGTGATCCTCTACTGATCATAAGATCATAACAATATTTTTTACCAACCTAACGTACCTAACCTTTAATAATAGGTATTTAATACGGGTAGACGGGTAGAGGTATTTAGTACGATACCTAATAATTGTTATAAAATGTTAAAGCGTCCAAGAACTGTAAAAATTGCCTGGTCAAAACGTCAACATCAGATTTTAAATAAAATAAACTGTTATAAACATATGATTTGAGTAAGAGTAGAGATAAACAGATAGGTAGGTTGGTGTGAGAAAACATCATATTATGCCTGATGATGACATATTTATCTGTACCTTATGCACCTACCTATCTAGTAAAGACCGTATCGTTAATGATAGGGACAACTTTACTTAGCCATTTTTTTTTTGGTATTATATTTTTTTTTCAAAATTACACATGTGTTTAATTAGTGCTTTAATAAGGTACACATTTCGTCCTGGGAGCTCCATGTAAAGCATATGGTTTGGACGAAATTTACCCAATCCTCTCGAGTAACAATAACGACTGCTGACAAAAACTACAAGAACATTTGCGGTTTGCGAACAAGACAACATCACACAAAAAAAAATCGTACTATGTAAACAGCAAATACACATGATTCGTATAGCGAAACATCTGGACATAGTCTAAGCATTTCTTTTCGGTAAAAAAAAGTTTAGGATCTGTGCATGGTGGCCTTTTAGAGAATATGGCATGTTACTTACGACAACTCTGACTTTGACATCTAATATAACTATCATGGAGCGTTTCTATCGACCCGCTCTAGCGATGGATCAACGCCATGAATGTCCGTTAGGCATTAGCTTTGGTTTTTAGCTTATTCTTCTAGCTGTCTCCGTCATTTCGCTTGCATCAGAAGTTGAAGGGATTCCAAAACGTGAAAAAGCGTTTTTATGTAAAAATAAAAATTCACCACATTTATTCCGCAGCTGCTCAATTGAACAATCATGAAGAGGACACTTAGATAACATGTCTTCGCAGCCTATTAACCTGTTGTTATTTTAAATCGTACCAAAGAGTCGGTGAAATACTATCAAATTCAGCTCGATAGGCTTGTCCGGACTATATTTGCTATACGGTATTAAAAGCATTATAAAGTCCCTAAAATAAAAAAAATGCCAAACCTTCTTAAATCAGATCCTTTCTAAATATACCCTCAGATCAAACTCTTAGAACATAGTAATAATAAATTCGTTTATTTAAGACAACATAGGTCCAATACGTCGCATTACAATTTACATAGGATTAATAATAAAATAATAAACACTACAAATTTTGAAATATTTGAACATCCCTGACATTTATAAAAATAAAACAACCAAATCCCATTTAAAATATAAAACTGTTCAGTTAAAAATAATAAGTTACTTAAATTAGAATAAAATCATTAAACTATTGTAAAATCGTTGTCAAATAAATTAAAATATAACTAAGTTAAAAATAATAAAAATACAAAATAATACACATGCCAACAACAGTTAGACAAGGTTTTATCTGTCCCTATACTTAACGATACGGTCTTTACGATAAGAACACACATATCTAAGTATCAATAAAACTATTTTCTTCGGTGCCGTACGGGAGTAATACATACCTACAAGTAAATAAAATAAATAAACTGCAAGACAAACTAAACAACAAATAAAGTTAAGAGGAAGGGTGCTAACCGGATTTCCGGATCAGATATGTATCTTTCAGCTTTATTATTGTACCTACTTGTAATACGAGATACAAAACAAAAAATGTTCACTCGGTAAATTTCCAATACGAGTATGCTCGTATACACTTACGTGCATAGTAAATTTTGGTAAAAATATTGTTATAGAAAGTTGATACGCAGTTTTCTCTTTTGTTATATAGGTACATAACGGAATCTTGAAACCGTATATTCTCGAGGGTAAACTTCCTTTAAGAAAATAACCACATATCGTCTGAATATAAATCGACTACTCGGATTCGATCCGGCTATCTCGATTCAATTTGAATGTTCATGTTGTCCGTAATCATTTCTAGTGTCCCTTGGCGCGCTTGTTATGTAGTGAGCACATCAGACCGTACTGTCTAGGAATATGGAATTTGGATTGAAATGTATTACGTCTATCTACGGCAGCAGATTTTTTAAATTTAAATAAATATGGCGTGAAGGGAGAGCCGAGATGTGTATTGAAAATGGCAAGTATTAGGGCTTCGGCGGCGCACCAAAACAGTTTTATGGGATCTAGATATATTTGCCATTAATGGAGGAGATTAATAATAAGTAAATGATAAAAAACTACCTATAGTTGACCTTTAATTTCGAGGTTACATCTAACGTACAAGTGGCTCTGTAGCTCACACGGCTCATCTCACTCGTGGGATGAATATCCTACCACGTAGGTACTTTTATGGCAGGGTAAAGAAAGATAAAATTTCAAAGTAATGCAAAGGATTTAGGGATAAGCAGCTGGAGCTAAAACATCAGTGAGCCAAATACTTTTAATACTAAAGTAATCGTGCAAAATGAAAAGAAAATATAAAAGAGTGTAGATCATTAAGGTTTAATATTAAGCTCGCGTGCTTCAAAGAGTATAAGACGTTACTTGCTCGTGTCACACGAGTCACGAGTCTTGTGTAAGCAAAACACTTAGGTATAAAATAATTAGGTATGTACGTAGGTTTAATGATACTCAGCATTTAATAACTAACACAATCATGAACTAAGTCTCAACTAATGAGTTGTTATCACAATCAACGCACAGTCAGAGTTATGTCAACTAAGAATAAAAGCTTTATTTCTTTACATAATAGATAATATATTATACAGAGGTATTACAGTAACTAAACAAATACTAAACTAAATTAATAACTAGCTAAAATAAAACTAAAATAGGGACTCAAGGCATTGTATACAAAGGACATTTTCTCGTTGTATCGCAATGCTGAATTGCTGATACGTTGTGCGAGGTAGCCGCCAGCTCTTCGGACACCAGTTACGTCAACCAGATGCTTCGCGATTTCTGCAATAAACTTGTGCGCGCTGGAACCCCATTTGTACTAGATCAGAGTTTCAACGCCATAAGACTAAGAATATTTTTAGTTGTGATGACATTTATGGCCCAGTTAAATTAAGGGTTTCACCTCGGAATGAGAGATAATAAGCTGGAAACTCGTATACACCTTCGTTATGACGTATTATATATGAGGTTCTCTTAAAAGTCATCGCATATATCGTGTGCGCGTCGGAAGTTATTTCAGGTCAAAGGTCATAAATATCGGTATTTCGCGGATATTAAATTTTCTATAGCTCCAATGTTGTTTACATGTAGGTAAGAATTGTAGGGCATAAAATTTGCGACGAGTTAGGTATGAAACATTTTTTCATGCCATTAGCCGTTTTCAAGATATACAGCATAGAAGGCGCAGCGGCACGGAAAACGCACTATGACGTAAGGCGAGCTGGTGATCTGTGTGAATAATACGTTCTATAAAGTTTTTTAATCGTTAAAATGACATTTATGGATCATACATAGATTTTAAAACAAAAGTGGCCCCTCCTGTGGACATTAGTTAACAGCTTGTGTGTATATATGTACTGATTTTACTACATAGTTTAATACAAAAAAGGGTACCCCTTTATTGAGGTTTAATCAGGAAATTAAGCTTTATAACCTGTAACTTAAGGTATTTCTACAGGAAAGAGGTAGATTTTAAGTACTTATTAGTACTAAATATTATTAGTAAAAAAAATCATACATTTTCTTGTATTATTATACAAGAAAATGTTTTCACATGCTTTTATTTAACTCCCGAAATCTTTATCTGTAGTTAAAATAGCGAGTTGAAGTAGTTTTCAGTTCATTCTTATTATTTTTTTTGTTAGAAAGTGCATTGTTTTTGTTCCAAAAATAGATTCCCCATTCTTAATTTATCCGGAAATGATATATCACATGCCCTAATATGTATAGCTTTAGAGAAATGATGCTTCAATTGAAGCGCGGCAGCGTCGAACTTCTCCTCCTCCCCCCCACTAAATGTGCCGTGGGTCTCGATGACTCCCGGTCAGAATCCACTCAAGACCAGCTAAGAATCAACTGTGCCAAGTTTCAGCGCATAGTCACAAAATGCAAGGTGTCTTTCACTATCAAACCAACTAATAATACGTATGTTCGATGAATGTTCGATGCCTAACGTGTCACAAATTTTATGGTCTACAACTTCGTCCCTACATGTAAACAGCGTTGGAACTATAGACATCTTGATATTCGCGAAAAACCGATTTTCATGAACTTTGACCTTGAATAACTTGTGATGCGCACACGATATACGCGATGACTTTTAAGAGAACCCTTAAAATGTCATAACGAAGGTGTATACGAGTTTCCAGCTTATTATCTATCATTCCGAGGTTGACCCCCTTTTTAGGCTTAAGATGACTGGTTCACGCGATTCTAAAATCATTTAAGCATTAATAAAATTGAGCAGAATATAAGAGTTTTCCGGTTTTCGATGCTGAAATTAATAAGTATAATAGGGCGTTTTCAGAAATAAATATTGAAAACCTGATTCTTTCACATCTGGACGTTCTTGGGCTCATTCTACTCAGAATCGACAGCATTCTCCATCCCACCATTAAAAAAAGATGTACCAAAATGTCCATTTCATTACGTCACGTTTTAGTATGAAAAATTTTTTCACTTGTATGTGCGTGACGTAGTGGAATTTACAATTTACATACAAATTTTTGGGACATTTTATTTTATCATAAGAATTGAATATGCTAGTGATTCTGAGTTGAAAGAACCCAAAAACACCGGGATCTGTGAGAATCGGGTTTTCGATATTTATTTCTGAAAACGCCCAATAAGTAGGTACAATGAACATGAGTAAACATGAAGCCCGATTCTGAGTTAAATTACTTGTTCTGAAACTGTTCTGGATTTGATCTGACAGACCAAACTGACCAACATTTGTACCTACAGCGAATTTTAAAAATAACTTGTGTTCTGATTTTTAGTACACTTTAAACTTTATTCTTAGACGCAATGTAAGGTAAGATGAAAAAACTTGCCCCGAGCAAAATAAACTATGTTCGGCTTACCCCACCTTACCTTAATATAATTATATAATATATCCCTTGTCTACAGACAACCGCACCGGACCGCGACCTTGGTACGGTCCGGCGCGCGGCGCATGTTCGATCGTGTGTAAGGTAGACCGCCGTACGTGCGTTAAGGACGCAGTTATAAGTAAGAGCGGGAAAGAGATATTTTGACCGGGGTCCCTTTGTTTGACATAATTATTGAAAGTTATAATGTAATGACTGTCCGATTATCATTAGTCCTAAAACTGAAACCGTTAACTTTACAGGATTTTCGTAAGGTTATCCTATAGATAGGTTAGGTTAGGTTTGTTTTATGGCAACCCTGAAAAGTTACGCGTTTCTGAGAAAAAACAAATTATGACTATATAACGAAAATGCGGACAAACAATACTGATAGTGCATCAGACATGTTTGCGGCGGTCAGAGTACCTGACTTCTTCGCGATCCTCAGAGCCAGAGTAGCCTCCTTTTGGGAAGCTATTAGAAGCTCCAAAAATGAAATTTTGAGGACGATAAGTGAGAACCCAAATAGTCATGTTTTTAGACACTGGCTATCTGTTCATCAGAGCGAGAACCGGAAATAATATTAAATTTTATTTAATACTTATTATTAGATTTTTAGTTAAAGTTAAGCTAGTTTTTAGTTAATTTTTTAAGGTGTGTATGGGTTTTTTTAATGCCTGCAATAAAACATTTTATTTATTTATTTATTAATACATTATGACTGAAAACTTTATGGGAAACCATAGAGAGCCATTTTGACCGCATCGAGGTCGCGGTCCGGTGCGGTCGTCTGTAAACAATATTATGCTAATATAGCATTGCGACACACAGAGTCAATTAAGTACGCATTAATGATATGTTTATTAGTAAGCCTTAGTTAATTTAAGACATAATAAATGTATTTTTTTTAATAAACTGAGACTAAGATAAAATATCCAAATAGTACGTAGGGATGTACCAAAAAATAAAAACACATTGTAAAATTTTGTGTTTGAAATCATGTAAATATATGAATAAACTCAAATTATACCTATTGTTGAGTAAATGTAGGTGTCTAGGCTAGCATAAACCCTAATTTGTGACTGACCTGGTGGGTGACGTGGTAGACAGTTCCAGGGGCCCCTGTCCTTCGATGATGAATGTAGCAACCTCATAGGCTGGCGTCGACAGACTTCTTCTACTTCTGCTGGACACTTTAAACTTTGATTTTGGTTTTAAAGGCTCAAGCTTTTTGGAGTGAGCAGGTAGCGACGGCGTTTCGATTTTGAGATCGTTGGGAATGTAATAAGGCAACACTCGAGCTTCCAGTGTTGCGCGCTTTTAGAAAAGCGTTTCGTTGCAGGCTTATCCCATTTTGGAATATGCTAGTCGATTAAGTATTAACCGATTTAAAAATAATGAAAAGAAAATACGTAGTATTTGTGGGTACATATACCTACAAAAGTACCGAACACCTAACATATTTTTAGTAGTCGAAATAAAAATATTTACATACAATTATCTTAACGGCTAAAATATTGGTGTTCAAAGCAAGCTGTAAAGTCAATTCCTGTTTTCGTTATCATACACTTAATACTTTGTTGAAAACCGACGCTGAAAAATTACACTCCAAATGACAAACAAAAATTGGTTTTCAATCCCCTGGAACTTCTCTCATAAATAAATTTATATTAATATCCCCTTTATTAAGTTTTATACTTTTTGGAAGCAATGGAGTACCTACCTACGTCAATATAACCAACGGCTATAAATAACACAAAATGTGATAAAATGGAAATGGGTCCGGTCCGGACAGTCTCTCGGGTACCACCATGACTTGACTGCGGGAATGCTAACTAGGCAGGCAATAAAAATTAAAATGAACCACGTAGTAGTAGAGTCCTATTTACGGATTTCTAGAAACATTCAGCAATTCTCTTATGATAATCTATCATTATAAATGCAAAAGTCTTATTTGATGAACATTTAGTTTGTCAGAAAGGTAACGTTTGGATTCTGACTTGACACCAGCATCACTCAGGCTGCGGTATTGCAGCGCGACGTTAATGGCCGACTGCATTACTGCCGCAAATGTCAAAATCCGGAGCGAAACTGCAGGAAATGTCATATATTTAGAAGTCATATATTATCGAGAAATTTATATTAAATTTGACGTTTCCTACAGTAATGTAGTTGAATGCAGCAGTATTGCAGCGCGACATTACTGCAGGAAACGTCAACTTTAATATAAACTCGATAAATTGACATTACTGACACCGTGCATCACTAATAGATGAGCAGTACCACCGAGTTTACCATGAAATGAGCGTGATCCTAATATCTACCTATAATATTTACCAATTAAGCATTGTTTTCAAAGCTTTATCTTTAGGTAAGTATTCAGGCTAAATGTGCATTTTAACATTGGTCGGATTTAGGTTAGACACAAGCATGGGTTATCACTTTCCCTGGGAAAGAAAAAGGTAGTCATGTATATAGAGTTAATATTTGAATAAGACCTGCCTAAAATTACATAATATTTTTCAGATGTAACCAGCATCGGCAACGTCAAGCTGCTAATAGAGCCATCTATCGTAAAACGCAATGGTACTGCAGTGTTGACGTGCTATCGCGACATGCAGGGGGCGCCACTATACACAGCCAAGTGGTACCGGGGGAACCATGAGTTCTACAGATACACACCCTTGGAAAACCCCAGCACCAGGGTGTTTGGATTGCCTGGAATTTTTGTTGATGTAAGTTAAATCTCAGACCATTATTTATTATTATAGGTGTAACGACGCACGCTGCTGACTGTTATATTATCATATATTTGTCAATTATGCAGTCGTACATTTCACTTCGGTTTTGATGTACGGTACCTATGAACGTCCAGCACTGCTCGTATGGGTATTATATACTGCTCTTATCATCATTACACAGATATTTATGGCCGATTAATGCTTTTCACACAAATATTTCCATTTCGTTTAGTGTCGCAGGCAGCAGGCATCACCATCAGCAACTAACTACAATAATAGTTAGCTAGTCGTGTAGTGGTATAGTCAACCATTGTAATATTTAAGGTTAAGTATTTTTACCTACATTTTTAATTTAAGCCATGGCTACATATATTGAGCCTTTGGGTCATGTTTAGTGTGTTTAGGCTCACCTTTCGTAATAGGCGGACAAAAAGGTAGTAAGTATGAACATAATTATATATGTAACAATCAAAAGTGAGACGCGCAAATTACTTTTAATTAAAGTTTGTATAACGTTAATTTCATGATATTTTGGACCCACTGTTGAAAAGTTAGAAGGGGAGGAACATTTTTTTAAATTGTAGCTTTAACTAAGCTAAGTCGTGGACAGACAGACATACAGATATATGACGAAACTATAAAGTCTTTTAATTAATTAGGGACCTTAAATGAAACGGCTAGTTGTAAGAAAAGCTAAAGCCACATCATTTTCTATATTACTTAGAAATATTTATTTATGAAACGTGGTATGTACTTGTATTACCTACTTCAAAATCTTTGTTGACTGTTATTGAGACATACATTGCATTTTGAAATATGCTTTTGGCAGAGTATAGGTAAATAAACAGATTTATTATTTTATCCATGAATATATCCATATTTCGTCATTATAATGCCTTTTCAGTCGTATAATGTTGAATCGTTATTGTATGAATAATAAGCAATGCCCGAAAAAAACCTTATCCAGAGTAAATCTCCTTTGATCAAAGTTAACAAAAATAAATACGTACGAAACGGCCTTGCTGAGTTTGACGGTGACGGTTTGTTTCTTAAGATGTTTAAAGACGTTTCTTAAAAGAACATTTTTATACCTTCATACAATTTCATTAAAAAAGTCTAAAATTAACAGCGTAGGATCCTAAAGCCCTGTCCTGGTTTTGAAAATAATAATGTAGTGATATTAATTATTTATGCTTTGGTACAAGAAAGCTTCAACTAGATTCTTTAACAGATCATATCCATAGTAAAGCCAGATCAGATTCAAAACCTATTGTTACAATCAGAATATATGATATCGCCGCGAGCGCGCAACGATTTTGCTGCGTACTGACTGTCATACTGGAATGGGAGCGAAGTCGTTGCGTGCTCGCGGCGAGAACGTTGCGCGCTCGCGACGAACTCGTTGTGCGCTCGCCTCGCTTTCAACTCGCTCGCAAATCGCCACTGCTGGGGTCGCGTCCTCAGCATCAATAGAAACAACGCGCCAAAAGCATCTGCCACCCTCGATTCCTTTTCCAAATAGATATACGACAGTTTGCGTTCAAAAGTATGTACAACTGTTTAATTGTTCTATATATAAAGATATAAATCTTTTTGTAAAGCTATCAGAGAATGGTAGAAGATACTTTTGACTGCCTACCTTACCCACCTAGCTACCTTAGGAAAATCTCACTGGAAACAAAAAAACTTTCATTTTGGAAATGGAACAAAGGAAACTTTCAATTTTGATTCTTATACAAAAATATGAGAAGTTTCTGAAAACATTTCAAGTGGAAATTTCGCAATTTCCATTTCGAAACTTTCCGATCGGTATACATATTTATTAATTATTATATTAGGAAAAAAAATTGTTCAGTTTGTTCCAATATTAGGGAAAGACGACGACGGATGGAGCATGCATTCAATATCACTGTCGAATCATTTTGCGACTTCCACCTTCCTTGTATCGAATATGCCCACTTCTCACCTTTGCTTTATTGGATCAGTAAAACTAAATTGGGCGTTCGAACGACGTCTGAGCTACGTTTCTGTAGTGCTCTGTCGTACAAGTTTATAAGAGCTCTTTCTATCGACACGTGTTGTCAGCTCGAAAAACGATTAAACTAGTGAACCCTGTGTTGACAGCATAGGGTACATTTTGCGGCGTTTCAGAAAATAACAACGTCCTGATAGGATCGCCTTTACGTGCCTTAAGCGTTCTATTTTATGCGATTGTTGAGCTCTTTGTCGTTTCAAAATATCTGGTCCGAACGTGCTGAGCACCTATGCGCAATTTGAAATATGCGATTTTAAGAATATGGTGAGTTACCTAACCAACATTTTATCGACAGAGTTTTGACTTCAAATGTAAAGAATATATACCGGGTGTGGCCTGTAACACGAGCAAATAATTAAAACATAGATTGTACTCCTCAAACGGTGACACTTTTGTTCAACAACTTTAAAACATTATGAAGTATTTAGAGTCCCTATTTTTCATACAAAATAAATATTATCTTCAATGGACGCCATCGCCATGCCATATCATTGTGATTGACGTTACTTGTCACGCATTTAAACATAACAAAATTCGCAATACATTGCGTCTTAGAATAAACTTTAAAGTGTATTAAAAATCAAACCACAAGTTATTTTTAAAAGTCGCTGAACGAATGTTGGTCAGTATGAGGAGTACAGCCTACAGTTTAATTTTTTGCTCATATTACAGGCCACACCCGGTATAGATTCAAAATTAATATCACGTATAAATATTTGTACTTTTGATTGACATTACTGGGAGCTTAGTGTGTAACAGGCTTTAGCTAGAATAAATGGCGATGTCATTTGTAATTGTGTATATTAACAGGTAGGATAAATATTCATAGATAATTAATTTGTAGTAGGCCATTCATTACACTAGCATAATAAGAGTTTTAACATTTCGCTAGCCAAATATTGCAGATTTCTATTATATATCACTAGTGACATTAAGTCGAATTTCAACTATCTTGAAAATGTAACATAGAATCATGTAATATTGGGCCAGCGATTTGTGTTGCGTTCATCGAAGCGAACGAAGTTCTTACATTCGACTTAGGACACGCGGCTGGCTAGGGGCACGTCCCGGCATTTCGATGTTTTTAATTCGTGTTCTTTATAAAGACTGCTATAAATTTCAGATGAACAATTCTGATGACAAGAAAGTAGTCCTTCGGAGGCTGGAGCCGAGTCTCGCCGGGAACTTCAGTTGCGAGGTCACTGCTGACAGCACCTTCTCCACCCAGACCGCAACTCAGTTTCTTGACGTCGTTGGTAAGCCTAAAAGATGACTCACGTTAAACCGCGGGCCGCGTCCGGGCCGGAGCTTCCGTGACGTTTTGAAACGTGTAACATCACGTGATGCTTTCCACAGAAAACGATGCGCCGGAAGCTCCGGCACGGACACGGCCCGGTCTAACGTGAGTCATCCTAAACGTCCCCTATTTTTCCACTATTAGTTCTTATTATTGCAAAATTTATCGTTCTCGGACAATTAGTCGGAGAACCAAATGGGAACGACATTTTAAACAAAGTGGGACAGTAAACTAGGCCAAAAAACAATACGAATTTTACAAATACACATGATATTTTACAAATATACCTACCTCAAATATGAGTATCCGACTAACTAGAGCTAGAGGTTAGTTTGATAATTACAAAACCCTAGAAAGCCTTAATTGGATCAATTTTGAGGTGAAAATAAATAATAGTGTGTTTAAAAAGGTTTATTTTTGTTACTACTACTTACTTACAATTTTCACATTTTACTAAATACCTATCCGAAATGTAACATTTTTTTGTTTTCTTACCTTACCGTTTGTATTCTGATATTTAAAGAAAAAAAATTAAAGCATTTATTCACAAATCTTGCTTACAACTAATTACATATATTCTTCTGCAAAACCACAGAGTGGTTTGTTGGCAGACGAGGCTCCTATAAGTTTATGTAAACTAGGTAGTTGATGTGTAACTTAAACTTATCTACTTACCCCTTTACCGCATGCGGAGCCCTATCTGTCTTTTGTATTTAGGTATGTCTTTTAGTGCTGATTACCAAAGATTCATTTGATTTCATTATATTTTGTGGTATTTAATGATATTCATAATTACACAGTTTTCACTGGCATTGTTTCATTGAATTTCGCATGGCCATGGAAAAGAGTACAAAAATTGGTAGATAGATAATATGTACTTTAAATTATCGTCTTAACTTTTTTTAAGTTTTCTAGAAAACAAACTATTAAATTATTGAAGGTGGTACAGTTTCATAACTACCGACCACAGAACTTCGAAGTCAGACATTAGAAGTTAGAGGGAACTTGAAGTGCTGACCGCAAAACCAAAGTAAATAATAAGATTGGTTACTGGCGAGGATTGCTGAACGAAGCGCTGGTGGCCTAGCGGTTAGAGCGTGCGACTTTCAATCCGGAGGTCGCGGATTCAAACCCCGGCTCGTACCAATGAGTTTTTCGGAACTTATGTACGAAATATCATTTGATATTTGCTAGTCGCTATTCGGTGAAGGAAAACATCGTGAGGAAACCGGACTAATCCCAATAAGGCCTAGTTTCCCCTCTGGGTTGGAAGGTCAGATGACAGTCGCTTTCGTAAAACTAGTGCCTACGTCAAATCATGGGATTAGTTGTCAAGCGGACCCCAGGCTCTCATGAGCCGTGGCAAAATGCCGGGATAACGCGAGGAAGAAGAAGAAGACTGGCGAGGATTGCTGAACTGATTGCTTTTTCTTTAGTTTGATAAAACTCAGGAATAGGTAGTTAAGCTACTTCCTTAGCGATGTCGCCTTATTATCACTATCGGTTGGTTATGTACCCGAAAGGTAATGGAACTCTATTATTTAAGCCTTTACTGTCTGCCCGTCTGTCAGCGGGATATGTGTAATTGTGTATCACACAATAAAATATATTGCGTTTATATTCGGAGAAAACGTAGGTAAGATTTTGCTGTACGATTGCGCACCTACACTTTGATTTACTGATGCCGATACTTTCCGATAATATATCTGATTATAATTAAAAAAAAGGAACAACATACAATGCCCATATCCTACAGCAAGGGAGTCAGCATCAAAAAGAATGCATCACACTTTTGTTACTATTATGATGTGTTGCCCTGTTTCCATTTAGCCGTTACATTATTCAGGTATACGATTGAAAAAACTTTAATGAAAACGCCGCTAATTTCAGTGACACCAGAGAGTCAGCCAGTGCTTCAAGCAGAGAAGGAGAAGTACCAGCCGGGAGAGCTGATGCGGGCCAACTGCACCTCCGCGCCCGCCAAGCCGCCTGCCAACCTCACCATTTACATCAACGATGAACCGGTTCGTACCGAATCCCTATTACCTATTGATTTTATCTACAACTCGCGCGCGAAATCTGAGGGATCGTTGGTCGTATGCTTTTCACGATCCGCGACGTCCACCCTCTCTCGCTTCGCTTCCTCTTACAGTTCTAAGGTTCTACTGTTTAGCCAAAGCGGCTGGCAGGAAAGTTATGATGGTAAGCTATGGACTGATTAAAGGCTTGGCTGCATGAAGCTGATTAGTTATGTAGGTAAGTAAAAATGTAATATATAAATTAGTTTTAGTCTCAAAACTCGGCTACCGACTACTAGAAAATCGCTGCGCAACTTCTTCACCAACTGTCTGTGGTAAGAGGACGGAAAATCTATAAGCTCCGAATATCAAAATATTATGTTTTGGTTTAGGTATTAACATGGTCTAATAAAACATGGTCTTCTATTCCCAGAGTGACACAGGCCTACGTCACAATACATTGCCACTTTATTTCAACATAACATGTTACATGGGTACATTATACCTATGGTTAATAAGTTAAAATATTTCTTTATAATTTTCATTTATATGTATATTTACTTAAATTTTACAATAACACGTCATTTTTAATTATTCGTTAGCAATGTCTTCCGATTCACGAAAGAAATTTCAGACGTTCGGGTAATTCTGTTTACACTACTGGTAACACAGGATAGCGCTGTCACATTTGACAATTCGGATCTAGATAACTTCATGCCCTGACCGTCATCCTTGTCGAACGCGTGTTAATTGTTATTTCCTTCTCGCTCAGTGTCAGCAGTCGCAGTGTTTTCCAAACTTTTCACGTTGTAAGCTTGGTAATTAATGTGTAACTGTGAATTAGTTTTTCAAACGTTTGTCTTGTATAGATAAATAAAGTTTAATTTAATACATTAGATTTGTTTTATTTTACTATGTTTCTACATGAATAACTTAAAATTAATGCCGTTAAAATAATTTTCACCGTTGGTTAAAATTCTCCCACATTTTAAAGTTTGAGAACCTGTAAACAGCATGATGACGTAGGCCTGTGTCAGTTAGGTCATTCGCGAATCTCGGAATAGAGTACCAGGCGGAGTATATTATTATACCATGGGTATTAAAAGCTAAATATTGTTCAGGTATATTATTATCGAAAACTGTTATATTACTTATATAATTAGATGTCCAAGATATAGTTATGGCTCAAGTGTTAGTTCACGTAGAACGTGAAAAATAGTAGTAAGTATTCAGTCTTAATTCACATCTGTAGGCCTAGCACATGATTGGCGCGATAGTATCCCGCCCGCGAGATAGACTACCCGTCTTTTTCTAATTGTATTAATTAAAGAGGCACGAGGGTAGTCTATCTCGGGGCGAGATAATGTCGCGCCAAGCTAGCCCGGCTGAGATCTTTTTTATTTCACGTTTAGTAGTGACCTAACTAAATACATTGGTAAGATTGTAACGATTTTTTCTTTTCGTACTGAAGTAGCTACCGATAAATATTATCCTGATCATAAAAACACATTCGTTCTCCGTGCTTATAAAACATACAATTATGCCTACCAAGAACGAATAATCTCCTTACAAATGATTTTACACGTAACAGGCAGCTGAGGTTTTGTGTTCTAAGGTACGAAGTTTTTTGCTTCAATTTCTTTGTATAATTCTTGTGTTTGTTGCATGGCACGTAGACTTTTGTTTTTGTAACGTTTGTAACTTTTGTGTTTGCTTATTTTTAAAATTATATACGGTTTCACTACGGACAAAGGGTCCACCTAAATTTCCACTTTCAGTGTCAAATGTGACGTTTCTTCAAACAAAAATGTCACTTTTGACACTGACACATCTAATCCATATCGTTTCTAATCTATTAATTGACATATCTAAAGTTCGAATCGGGCAGTTAAGCAAACTCTGGCCGATTGCAAAAACTTTCCCTCTCCCGATGATATTTAGACAAAGGAACAAAATATGAAAAGCATTAAGAAAATACATACCTACTTAGTATTAAAGTAAAAAATAACCAAATAGTTTTTGAGGTCGTACCTCAGTAGGTACTTAATTGCCGAAAAACTCCATCCTTAACAAAATCCCGTACGTGCTATGAAGAAAAGTTTTTTTGTCTAAATGTTTCTTTTATTTTGTTTTGTATAAAAGTTCATTGTGTTTTGTCTGACACGCACTTGACCTCTTATAATTTTATTTTTTGGGCCTCACTCAACAATGAACATCTGTGTGAGTAATGCTTGCCTTGGCTCTATGATGAAATCGTACAATTGCAACATGGTATGGGTACGGGATGTTACATTTTCAGTTGTTTTTCGGTGTAAGTTTATCAAAAATGTTATAATACTTCTGCATCAAAACATACGATTTATTGGGTCAAATGAAGGCTAAAGACAAAGGACCTTAAGAGCTGCTGAATTGGTTCCTATGAACGCACATAATATTCGACATAGGGCCTGTTTACAAATTCATTAGTGTTTAGTTCTACTGCTTTTTGTGACCAACTCACTCTAAACACTAATCAAGGTCTAAACTGGCACACATTCACATTAAATGTGATTAATTTTTTTTAAAAGTAATCTAGTTGAACGGTTTGGCTAAAAACAAACAAATCTAATCGGCAATCAAATGCGGGATTACACCAGCGTGCAACACTGTGCGGGATAAGCATTTCGACGGCGAAGTACCATGAACTCCTAACAATTTTTTACTAAATGAATGAAAATGTGTATTACTAAAAATGTTAGTTAGGAGTTCATGGTACTTCGTTTCGATTTTTGTACTGAATAATGCTTGTATTGCTTGTACCGCACACTGGTGGAATCCCGCCTTTAATGTTCTCAATCATTGGTCTCGTCAGATCGGTACTCAACGCGACGTGACACCGTGTATTATTGTTCTGTTTTCTATTCTAATTTGACGTCCTATCTCATTCCAGCTGCGTTCATCCGAGACCACCTTGCACCCGTGGGACGGCGGGCTGTCCTGGGCCAGCGTGGGCGTAGAGCTGAAGGTCTCACCGGACCTGTTCCCCAGCGGCCGCCTGCGCGTCACCTGCAATGCCACCGTGTACAACGTGTACAACGAGTCCGCCAAGCTGGACTTCTTCACTCCGGAGACTGACCCGCGTCCAGAAAGAAGTGAGTTTGGATTGGTAGAATAAATGCAGGATGATGTATTTGTTTTGAACACGCGTACAGGTGAATAATTTGAGTCAATCATGTTTTACATACAGTCTAAAGTGTAATGGCAAATATGAGATGGCTTTATGTTGATTACAAGATTTATGAGTAGATATTTTTGCCTCGAGAGGGCTTTTTGCCTAGAAATAAATGATTTCTATAAAAGAAACATGAAAAAATTTCTCGACGAACAAAGAAACAATATTAAGTAAATTCATTTCGAGGTAATAAGCAAAGCAAAATAGCTATTTAACACTTTCAACTTTGGTGCATTATATGCATAATTTTTAACTTGTTTTATAAGCTTCTAAAAAAAATTTGATATAGGAGTGCTGTTGTAATGGCTTAAAATCCGAAAATCAATCATTGCTGTTTAGAAAAGGGCGGTAACTAAATAAATGAAAAATATATATTAAATAATTTTCAAAAAATCAAAACATTATGTTGTGCTTCTCGGAGTAAGTACCTACTGATTGCTTCAAAAAAACTCAAGATCGAAGAGCTTCCAACTACATTAATAAAAAAAACTTGTCTTTTTATGCCTTATGTATAGTATCTTACTATTTTATTACTGATTATTATGTCACTGTTAAAATGACAAACTAATAATGATAATGTATGAACTATATCAAATTTTAAATACGTATACCTACTCGTCGACGAATCTCGTTGTATTCAAGACAATATTGTTACCACCGGATTTAATGAAAGAACCTTATGATGGAAAAAGGCTTAAAGAAGAAGAGATAACCGCAATAAGTAGTGAATTAATATTTAATAGTAGCTATATGTTAGGTAAAAATCATTTATGAGACTTGATAAGAACATACATCATTTTCGACCGATTCTATAATTATTTGCTGTAACATGACGCTTAAATAACAATATAAGTAGGTACGTACTTATTCGTTTTGATACTCATGATAACTATGATAACAACAGACTATGATTGTGTTCAGCTTTGTGCTGTGAAGTGATAGCAGTGAACAAATCCGATAATCTCGCGTGAATGACCACCCGTTGGCAAGTCTGTGCCATCATGCATGAACCAGCTAGTTAACTGAATTAGATCCCAGTACGTTACTTGCATGAACCAGATAGTGAAGTGAATTAGATCCCTAAGCTAAGCTTTACAAAAGGTACAAAGGGTGAGACGAGCATGTTAAATCTAAATTCTTTTTAATAAATAATACAAAAAGATTCAAAAATATAAATATCTGGTTGTAAATAGAAATTTCAGTTGATGCTTAATAATGCTGATAGGCTGATAGGCTCATTACTTACAACCTAACATATTAAAACATTTTTTTAAATTGATAGGGATTACATTGTATCCTAATAGCCATGTCATAGGTAAGAAAAACGCTGGGGTCAATAGTAGACTGTTAACCAAGGTATGAAAGGCACTAATTTCTGTCAAGGTATTTTAATACTTAGTCCGAGGGTGAAAATGATGCCTTTCACTCGAGTCAAACACTCTTCTTTTCATTTCGAATAAAAAAAAAGCAAAATAATGTTTTTGATCTGTTTCCGATATGATAATGAACTAATCACTACACCTTTTTTTGTATGTTTGCGATAAACTCAAAAAGTACTGAACGGATTTTCATGCGGTTTTCACCTGTTTATCAATAAAGTGATTCTTGAGGATGGTTTAGGTGTATAATTTGTTAACTTGTTCGAAGCCGCGCGGGGTGGGCAGCTAGTATTTAACTAAAACCAGGGTTGCGAAACTCCTGACTTCGGTCAAACTCGGCTCCGCTCGGTTCTGCATTGCTCCGAGCAATTATTAGGGTTGGCACCCCTTGACTTCCTTTTGCGTGCACGACCACAGATAAGATAATCACTTGATTTTTGACAACCCTAAATAGCCGAAAGGGATAGTGCCATATATTAGAAAGGGACAGCATGATTCGTCCCTGAACCGCTGTCATACTTCGGTTTTGTAGTAAGTTTCCTTTCTGTGCGGTAGTACTAATAATTATTCTGTGTTATAAAACTCGGGCGGGATGCGGGCACTTAATTCTTTGGTTAATTCTCTTGACAAAATGAGTGACGTTTGTTGCCGCATTACTGTCGCGATTAGAACGTTCAGTCCGTCACTTATTTTATCAAGAAAATTGACAGTGACAGCGCCCGCGTCAATACCGCATCACTCGCATCAGTAATGACGCGACAGCAGCGCCACAGTAATGCAACAGCAGTTGTCATGTAACTAATAATATCCAAACGTATCTTACGATTTCGAAATCCTTTTAATTAACCATTTTTAATAATTTCCAAAAATACATGATTTATTTATATTAAGTACCTAACTTTACTTAAATTTTCAAAAAGAAACAAAATTTTATCATTAAAAATCGGCTAAAGTTTTCATATTTTGTGTTTCAGTCACACTCGGCAGCAACGCCACTAGATGCTTCACCAGCTGGCTTCTGATCTTCTTCATGCTTTTCCTACCCGTTGTGCTGGCTCAAGACTACGGCATGTTTAACCAAGACGTCTTCAACGAAGCCTATGACAACAATTTTGAAGAAAACTACGATGATAACTTGTACTTAATAGGATCGACTCCTAAAAAGCCGCTTCTATCACTTATTGGGCATTAAACTAGATTAGCGCACATACGATAAGATCCATATTTGTCTGTCAAATAGGTAAATAATGAATTCACTGCATCAATTTTCTTAAGTAATTGTAATTTTGCAGGATAATGTGTATTTTGTTAATACTATTATCTGGTACAATTATACATTCTTAAAATTAAAACACCACTTAGCTTATGGCTGCATTGCAAAAAACTTAATTGATTTGAATGGGTAACGAAAATTAATTAATTATGTATATTATATTATATTGTATTTATTGTACTTCAATTCATACAGATATAAGTTTATAGCATACACTGGCACACTTTCATGCATGTAACTTAAATAGAAACTGCTTGTCGCACACACAATGGAATCTATGGGGTTGGCAACTGTCGAAGGTTTGCATAGGTATATGGCGCCATCATAGCTTGCCTTTATCTCTAGCTTTATTCTATGATATTAGGCTTAAACGGCTGACATCCAACCCATAAAAATCCAAAACAATTACAAAAATTTGTCACAATTCTAGGGGTCAACAGGGCAAGCTATGCGCGATCTGTAAAATACTTCGACCGGCCAACACCATTACTGGTCGATTTATAAAAGCTGACACGATGGAATGAATGAGTGAATGAAAATATATATGTGTGTAACAACACGTTAACCAATAAAATGGTGGTTCTGACTGTGTCCCGATACAGGTGTCACTCATACAATAAAAGTTTCGATAATTTCATTAGTGTCAGCTTTCGTGAATCAACCTGTAATTTTAGGCTAATGAATTGCAGCTTCTTAACTATTTTCTCGATGAGTATTAGTTTCCTGCGGCAAGAAAATACAGTCAGCGATAAAAGCTTGTACTAAAAATGAAATTTTTGTCTAAAACTTATTTATTACATAACACCGCATGCTACATAGGTACATAAAGGTCATAATAGCGTAGCTTAGCACTGTCAGAAAAAGTATTATATCTTAAGATCTTCACTTTGTTCTAGCACACGTTCTTGAAAATATGCACACCTCTAGTGTAATTAATTATTAAATAATTTGAAAACACCAGGGTGAACATTCGATTTCTAAAGTTCAATAAGTTACAGTCGATCAAAGACCTAATTGCAAAATGATAATTGATGTAAAGACAATCATAACAAGAATTTCGTCGAAAGTAAAAATATACACAACTGTAAAAGGACATAAAATACTTACGATGAAATTGCCATTGGTCTCTTGTTACTTAAAACAACAACAAAAATGTCTAATTAATAATCTCAAGCAATTAATTACCTCCAACGTACTTATTTCATAACTGAGATTCATATTTTGTTAAAACTTACTCCGTGTAAAGCTTTTCCATCGCGCAATGATCGAATTTCAACCGGGTGAAATAATTACTGATAGTCAACTAAATACTAATGAGTATTCAATGATTCGTGGAGTATTTAGGTACTTGTACATTTATATGAATCTATGAGCTCACGAACGATATGTGATTTTGTTTTTATTTTTAAGACTAACCGATACTCGCACAAGCCGCTAATAAGATAACGGAGTACAGTCGTCGTCAAAGACATGTTTACATTTTTCGTCTTATTACAAAGGCATAAGGTGCAAAAGTGTAAACATCATATCTTTGACGTCGATTTTACATGAATCTTTATTTTTTGAAGAGGATACGTTTTCTGATTAGACCTACCTAGAGTTCAGAATATAGCTCGTCACTTCAGAAGATATAAAGGCAAATGTGATTTATCGTAACTATATAATTTAGGTTTTTTTGAATTGTTATTGCATGTTTTGTTGAAAAATCCAGCCAGTTAGACACTTAGATCCGTAACAGGGAGTTGTGCAATTGTGGACACATGAGGGGGACTTAGATCATTAGTATAATATTCATTAGGATACCAGTGCTGCGTGCTGGTCAACCAATCTGATTATAGTCTTGCGACCGATTGCGGATATTAGGTATTAAGAAAAAAATATGTATGACGTTTCCAGAACTATGTGGCCATGACCCAACCTTCCCTTATTTTAGTATAGCACAATTATTTAACTACGAGCAGGACAAGTTGGATTATTTCTAAGTCAACTTTGACTTTGGATTATTATTCAATAAAGTATCCAATCCACGTATATTTATACTTACTGTTGTATCTCCGACATATCTGCAGCTTTTTAAAGGAGTATTTTACATAACGTTAGTTATTTATAATTTAGGTCTCCTTTTATTATTTGGTCCATAACCTTTTTTCTCTTCTTAAATGTTGGCTTGGCAAGTGGTTGTTTGCTAAAAAAAGTCATAACTACAAAAAATAATATGTCACAAAACAGGTCAAGTTCTACCTAAGTAACATTAGTTGTATAAGTTTAACAAATCATGACTTAAAATATTCTACTTCGAGTAAAACTTGTGTACATAGTTATCAGAATAAAACATACTAAAGGTACCTAGTCTTAAGTTAATTAAATGTAAGACAAGTAAATGGAATACTATTTACCCTTTGAAATTACGAATTAGTTAGCAAATATTGATTTTCTTCAAAGATTTTTCTATTTAATAAAATGTATATAAAGAAACAAGGAAATAAAATTTCAAATATCTTTTTAGTTGTTTTAATAAATAAGTATGTAGTTTGGTTTTTATCGGGTCCGAAGTCTCATCTCTAGTTTTAAGAGTAACCTTATCGAAACGACAGAATTATACTTACGTGAATTACAGTTGTTAAATATCTACACCAATCAGAAAATGCATAGGTGGATCAATGTTTTAGTATAGGGTGGCGCATCGTTACTGGTGAATTTACCTACAATATTGACTTGTGGAACTCCGGTAGCCGTAGATGTCGCTAGATCGAAACTTGGTCGTTCTACTGATCAGCTTAGACACTATAGAACTCGATGGAGCGATGCCGAGCATCTTAGACATCGGTTACACGCTAATTCTGGCGTCAGTTCAGTCCATCATTCTGGTCAGAATGATGGGAGAATTATCGTGTAATACGCGGACTGATGGACTGATGGTCTGGACTGATGAAAATAATTTTTTTTTTATAATATTCGTCAGTCCGCTTTGAATTACAGAATACTGATAGGAGACTGATCGTGTAACCTCTTTGTGTCATTCTCGCGTCAGTCACCGTCCATGCAACAATGGAATGATGGACGGAACTGACGCCAGAATTAGCGTGTAACCGATGTCTAACCGATGTCTTAGGGTATTTGGAATCGAACATCTATCTCTTCTTCCCTCCGATTGGTATTGGTGTCAGTAACTACTATGCAACTAAGGTACCTTAAATGATCCATGATGATGAGAGTGCACGATGAGATGTTTATAGTTATGGCACGTCGGTTCCAGTTCATTCTATACTAGATTCCGTTCTAGATTGAATTTGAGAACAATTTGGGGGAAATTACGTCCCCTTCTCTCACGCCTCAATGCAATGGGATAAGTTCAGACTGTTGGTTCTGTATCTACTTGAATGGTCATAGTCGCTGCATCGAAAAACTTGTTTTAACCAAGATTTTTAGGAAACCTTTTTTAACTGGGGAAAAACATTTTAGCTTTAAACGGGTTTTTATGATAACATTTGTACCTGCCATTAGTCTGTCAACTTCACTGTAGTAAAAATAACTTTACGGACAAATAAACAAATTCAACAGCCATATGAGATACAAACAAAATGAAAAGTTTTCTGCAAACACAATAAGAGCTCTAAAGATAGCCGCCCTCGTTTTAAACAAACGGGGCAAACTAATTGTGCCCTTGCCCGCATAAATGAGCAGAAAATTATAAGCGAGGTGCAATTAGAACGGTAGAAAAATCAAATTAAAACCCCTCTAATGAACAAACATAGTCTGAGAGAGCGTAGGAAGAAAAGCAGAGAGTATATGATCATATACAGAGTAATATTTTTGTTCAACTACACGTTTAGGTGCTAGTTTGTTAAAATACAGTGAGCTGCGAAATTGCATGGAGAAATTATGAATGAATTCATTGGTAAATTCGCTATACACTTTTACGGCTGATGGTAAATTTAAGAATTTTGTTGGCAAGGAAAGATTTAACATCTATGTATAGTTTACGGTACATTTATGCTTCAATAAAAACTGGATTTTATCCACAAATGAACAATAGAATTTAAATAATTTCGGATCAAATTTAAATCTAACTGGCGCCATGCCATGTTAGTACCTACTTAGTCACAATAAATGTTTTGAAATTTCCTACTAAATGTTGTGTCCATAACAAAATACCAAGCATTTGGAGGAATGCGTCTGTTAGCTGAATACCGTGGCTCTCTGCATTAGAGTACTCTGCGCTCTCTGGCTATGCCACGCTTCCGTTTAGCTATGCCTAGATCCACATTCTAGGTCAATCATTTGTGAGATTCACTTACTTATACTTAGTTAACTATTTCTTATTTGTATTCAGAAATAGAAATATCTAACAAGACTCTTCAGAATGAGAATTATTGATGTACGTTCATTAAGTTGGTAAGTACTTTGTGGCTATTTTAATGCTAAGCCTATCAGAAAAGTGCGCATTCACTAGCCATATTACACCTGTTAAAGTTGACGAAATATAAAGCTAGCCGATGTCTCGAACAAAGTTGAACAAGATCGGCTCACTTTATACAGGTTGTCCCTAGCCATTGGACAAAGCCGAAATGTACATATGCATTAGGGTATTTAGAACCAGTATACAAAGTATCATAACAATCGGTGTAGCGGTTACGAAGAAATTAACAAATTACGATTTTTTTACTTTGGAGCAACCTGTATGTGTTAGTAGCTCCTGAGGTAATAAATAGTATGAAACCTTCTTCGACCGTTTTGATTATCTTTTTTTATTTATGACATTAATAAGATTCTGACTTTTGACAAATGTCATCATTGCCGCATATTTTCAAACAAATTGTCAACAGCACTGCCAATGTAATATTAATACAGTGTGTTTCTTTTTGTTGTCGATTATTGGATATAACTTTTGTTTGATAATTTATTCTTTTATCTTTTGTTCTAATTAAAAAAATATTACCGTTAGAGCATTTCTGAGAAGTAACCCTACGTGGGATTTCAGGGTTTGTCCAATGGCTAAGGTCACCCTGTATTTCGTCAACTTTACTTTGACGACTGAAATTGACTTCCAGTTATAACGATTAAAATGTTCGTTAAAGGTAAGTTCCTCCAAATTTGTAATATAAAGGCTGGCAAGTGGCAACGCACTTACAACCCCTCTATGGTGTAACGAGTATCTATGGGCGACGGTAAACGCTTATCATTAGGCGATTAGTCTGCTCGTTTGCCTTCTATCTCATAAAAAATATATATCATAGAATTAGAGCAGTCAGTACCATAGGTAGTTAATTGTACACAATCGGTCTGCGCGATATAGCTAATACAACTTATACCGTCTCGAAATCTTACCATTTTTAACCGAATACACAAGGATAAATCCACAATAGTGGAAACAATAAAAATAAAAGCAATGTTATTTACTTGATATCTTAAACTTATCGCCTTCAACAAAAGCGATCAATACGACTACAGAGCCATAAAATCCAATGTTAGTAGTGAATCAGTTTCGAAGCCAAGTATTTTAAACAAAAACGACTAAACAAAGCACTTACAAAGCTACAGAGCTCGGAGGAACCACTAAAAAGTTTGCATTCACCTATAAATAAAAAAACTGACTTGCCAGGACTTTGATTGAGAAGTCCCGCGATAGAGGGATTCCCGAGAATCAAGACAGGAGGAAATACCTTTCAGTCGGTTGAGTGCATTTTCCTCTGTTTTGTTAATATCCCCTTGGATTCCCTTGATCTTGTAGTCCCTCGGATTTCACATTGCCAACGATTTGAATACTTAGTTTACCTTGTTTCATTGAAACTTCAGTATCTACCTTAAGATATTAACTGATACCTACCCACTAATAAAACATGGCACTGACTGCAAAAGAGGTTTTATTTAATTTATACTAAGGTCAATGTGGCTAATTCCATCATAGGGACTATTCCGTCTGCGAGCTCGTACAACAAACAAAATTGATAATTTCATCGACAAAGCAGCGATTCCTTTTAGTTTCAGCAATCAAAAGCAAGTGGGGTCCCCATATTGCTACTCTTTTGAATAGACTGAGCTCTGCAGCTTTTGCAGTGAGCAAAATCCGTCAGTTAACTGACGTGAAAACAGCTCGATTAGTATATTTTAGTTACTTCCATAGCATTATGGCATATGGTATTTTACTGTGGGGCGGTGCTTCAGAGATAAATACCATTTTTGTTCTGCAGAAGAGGGCTATTCGAGCAATATACAAAATGAACCATAGAGACTCACTTAGAGATAAATTTAAAGAAATTGACATAATGACAGTGCACTGTCAATACATTTATGAGAATATTCTGTATGTACATAAAAATATTGTAAATTTTAGGAAAAATTGTGAAATTCATAATATTAATACTAGAAATAAACATAAGCTCGCAGTGCCCTTCACTCGGCTCCATAAAATTAAAAAATCATTCATGGGTAATTGTGTAAGATTTTATAATAAACTTCCAAACCATATTACTGAATTATCTATGAATAAATTTAAGAATTATGTAAAGCGTAAACTTATTTCTAAAGCTTATTATACCACACAAGACTACATGAATGATATTACAACGTGGGATTAATTGTTATTCGAAATGATTATTTATTTATTAGGTATATTTGATTATTGATGAGGAAATGGATATTCCGATGTAATACTATCTACTTCTTTTGTTACTTATGCTTTTTTTTTTGACATTTAGATTTTATTCTAGAAATTCTAGACTAGTATTTTTTATACAATCTTTTTAATGTTTGACGATCCTTTTGTGAAATTCTTAGTGTTAAATTTGATATGTATAATAATCCAATTTTATTATGGAATAATATTAACATCAATAAATTGCTCTGATAATTGCATTAAGATTAATTACGATTCATAAGAGCTTGTTGCTAGGCCTACATTAATAAAGTATATTTTTGATTGATTGATTGATTGATTGGTTTTTTTTCCTACGATTGAAAATCAAAGAAATATACGCTCGTAGATGGAATAGCCCCTATGACGGAATTAGCCACATGGACCTTATACTATTTCACTCAACTGTGGTTCGTCACATTAAAAAAGGAATTACCTATGTAATAGACAGCAGAGGATACAGGCTTTATGTTACAGGAAAGTGTGAGATATAAAACGCATTTTTAATTTTGACTAGAAGTGCAAATCCTTGTTCATCATGTTGGCAAATCCCCCGCCGGTTCTATTTACCTAGCCGAGCGCTGCGGTGCGAGAAATCTGCACTCTCCCGCCTACCTACGTGCCAATTATCTAGCTACTGTATATGTACCTATACTTACCTACTTATATTGTAATTGAAGCGGCAGATTTTTAGTAGAATGGTCATAAGAAAATAATTATATTGATTATTTAAAATAAATTTAGTATCAGATGGAAAATTGCTACCATATTCCGGACCGTACAGCGACATTAGTTGTCAAATTCGAGGCATTTTTTGTGGTAACTAAGTATAGTTAGTTGACATAATTATGTAATTTATGTACATACGCAATACAAAATTAATTGTGATGGAATTTAAATAGCAATTAGGGCCATCAATCTTCTTTCCTCCGGGGGAAAAATATGATGATGATCGATGAGACCGAATAACATCTCTCGAAAAACAATCAGAAATATTTTAAAAACTATAAAAAAAGGTTATATTAATTTTGCCACCGCATTGAGAATATTTGGAATACACCATTCAACCCACATTTCCGCAAAACTACCCGGCCAAACTTACCGCGTTGCTTTGTCAAAAACTTTCTTAACCCGCTGCAACAATGAAAGTCCTAGCTGCAAGTAGGTATCAAACTTTAATTATGGCCGGGTTTGTAAACACAGCGCCGGCGTGTCCCATAGTTTCTGAAGCCACAATTAACAATGCAAATGTTACCCGCCTCGCGAAAGCTGTTCTGAATTTCATACTGCGAATACATATGGAAATTGAGTTTTAGCGCAAGAAAAACGTCATAGAATAGGATTTGAACTGGCAACTCGTTAAGATTTCGCGGCGCTCACAGCTCAAGTTATCTCGGCGCCGCGTGCAGGCAGCTGGCGACGCACAGCCTTTCCACTTCGTACTTTACGGGATCTAGTGAGCCTTAATGTAAAAAATTTTCAGCGGTTTTATTAAGCACATTTTTCTTACTTTTAAATGCAGGAAATATACCCAAAAATTATACATTAATATACATAATATATTACAAGATTGCTATTAATAAATAAATGTTTGGTACTGGGTTCTTAAAGGCATAGTGTAATATTAAAACCTTAGACCAGTTCTAGCGTTCAGTGCTTAGATTACCAATGTTACTTTTTACATTTCTTTAAAGTAAATAAAATTAAATACCCTCATACTGAAAGGCACTACTCAAGCACACCACTTAATTATTGTTGACTTCGGCTAAATTTATGTGTTTGTCCATATATGCGCTTCTAAATCTGCGCCTGTTTCAAATGTTTTAATAACAGAGTTGCTAAACTCGGGAAATAACAGTATATTTTGACTTAAGCAGCTGTATCTTCTCTACGGCTGCCTCAGCCGTAGTCTCATTTACGCGGAGTTTGGGAGTTCGTTAGTATTTTGTCTTGGCTGCTTTAATTTATGGATGTATTATAAAGTTACGCCAGCGTCTTGCCTATACGTACGTAAAAGGCTTTAAAAACTGTATACGTCTACCGTTTAGATTGCGAGACAAGCGATTTAGGGTAGGTACGTATAAAGTTCTACCCTTATTTATCTTCAGAAAGTAACTATTTAAGCATGATCTCTTTGTTGGTGCTGTATAATATAACAGAAATATTATCATTACATTTGCTGGCAGAGTACGTACTTATTATATTAAACGGTCGACCCTAATTCGCTTAATTTAATAGTAATAAATTAATACAAAACCAGCAAATGCCATTCTAGGCAAATATAGTGCTGTTCTTAAAAAAATATATAAATCTTGTAGTGTTGTAATTTAAATCAAAGGTAGGTAAGTTAAGTTTAAAAATTGTAGAATTACATTAACCAAGAACGAAATTCCCCACAAGCGAATCCTGCATGATTAGCTTGTATCAGAATACATAAAATTATATTTTTATACCGGCATAAAATTAAATAACATTCACATCAATACTATGAAATAAAACAAATGTTATTTTCTACCTCGCAAACATTTACAGATTAAAAAAGTATATCGTGTGTACCACAATATCGATATTGTGGTAAAACATGATGTTAAAATGGTTGTTATTTGCATTATTACTTACTTTTTCCATTACAAATGGAAAAATATCGTATAATACGTTACGAACGCAAATGTTAAGCAGAGCAACCGTCCATGTACCAAAAGGTCAGTGTCGCTAAGTAAATAAGTATCTACACCTACCTACTTAAGTAGGCATTTATGCCCATGTTATGAAGTTAAAAACCATAAAAATTATTTGAGGGCCTAATTCCATGATTTGTTTGATTTGTTTTGACGGCGCAAATCTCTTTCGCCCGATTCTAACTTTAAGATACGTCAATTAATCGATCTAGAAAAGTTATGGACTAAATGGGTCAGTGTCAAAAAAATTTGTTTGAAGAAACGTCATATTTGACACTGACATATCTAAGCCTCTTCTAGGTCTAGCCTTTTCTAGGTCTATTAACTGACGTATCTTAAAGTTCGAATCGAGCCGTTTATTTATGTTTTGTTTCTTCAGAGGCATTCTGCTACTTTTAACATAAAACAACATCTTGATTTGCCCATCCGCCGCCTAAATGTAACATGAGGTGTTCTTTTTCCCTTTAAAATTATAAATACTAAATGTTTTAAAAAACCGCACAGCACCGAGAAAAGTGGCGCTGTCTTGTGTCGGAGGCCAAGTCTCATTTTGGGTCGCTGAGCCAACGGAGTGAGTGAGTGTGTGTGTGTGAAATGTTTTAGTTATCAACAAAATATGTCTCCTGATACCGGACGAAGGGCCTTGTCGCGCCGACATTTCGATGTACTACTTCCAACCGGAGACAATGAACTGCAGTACTTTCCGCTGGGGAGGCTGCCAGGGCAATGGCAACCGGTTTGACACCCTCAGTGAATGCTTGACAACCTGCAGAAGCCAGTCCGGGCAATTGCGTAAGTAATCGTTATTTTTTACAACGGGAAAATTTCTCATCAAGCAAATATTAGTATGTACCCGAGCAAGCAAAATGTTCCAAAATTGAACCACGAGTGTATAGCGTGGTTAGAAAAACGGAATCTTTAGCGGTGCGAGGGTTTCAAGGGTTTCAAACAAACCTTGTTACTGTAGTATCATGTCAACCTCAACCTATATACTTACTGTCAACCTCAACCTATATACTTACGTACTTTACTCTATGATGTCAACTGTAAATGTCATCTGAACATTCAGAATAAAACTACAAGATTAAGAAAATAAATATGTTTTAATATAACATTTTGGCGACGACGACGGAGCTATGACCGAACGCGTTGATCGTTTCCAATTCGATTCGTTCGATAACAAAACAGAAGACTGGGATTATTATATCCAGCGCTTCGAAATTGAACTACAAATTCACGGCTTCGACAAACAAACTTCTGAGGATAAACGAAAACAACTTCTTCTTTCTCGGATTGGACCTGCAGCCTTCAAGGTACTCGTAGATTACTATCGACCAGTTGTCGTTACTACGAAGTCGTACGATGACTTAAATGAAATGAAATGAAATGAATGAAATGAAAATCTTTATTTCAGGCAACTAATGGCCCATACATAAATACCTTAAAACTAGCATACATATTATATAAAAATATATTTTATAACTAAACTTTAAAAAACTAAACACCACATATCACATTATGGCTGCGATGCATTACGCAACCCCGCAGCTTCCAACTTTGCGACCCTCAGGATGAATCCGGTCTTCGTTTTCACATACTTCACGATGTCATCGACCTTCGTAAGGTAATGTAGACGGGACACATACAGCAGCGTCGACGGTGTTGCAGGACGCAGCAAATGGTTCGGTCCAGTCGGTGCGGTACCACACTGATTCTGACGAGCCGGTTTTCTTCTCTTCCCCACCTTCTTGAAACCGTCCTCGTCACATCGCGACTCCCTTATAGTCGGCTGTGATTGGTCCTTGTGAACAGGATCACGAAGGCTCTGCACCCCTTTCTTCGGCCGCTGCTTAGGCTTGGACACAGCAGGCGGCTTAGCGGCAGTACTAGCGTAGGAACGTTTCGGGGTTAACGTACTCTCGCGTGACGTGCGCGTCTCCGGTGACGTAGACGGGCGGGCGGCGGGGCGCGGGTTTAAAGAAGGTGCTTAACGAATATTACGGCAAAAAAACGTACGTCCTCTCAGAAAGAGTCGCTTTTGCAACTAGACACAGAAAAGCAGAAGAAACAATCACACAATTCATCCTCGAGCTAAGATCATTAGCGGGATACTGCGAATTCGGAACCACCCTGGACGAACGTATAAGAGACCAACTGGTAATCGGCATCAATAACAGCACATGGCAGCAAGAACTTATTAAAGAACACCCAACAAACAGTGCTAAACTCTCCGATGTTATAGCCACAGCAAACAAGCTTGAACAAGCAGAACTACAGAGCCAACGTTTAACAAACAACCCCCAGATGGGTACTGAACAACAAACCGTTAACAAAATAAGGCCCAAAACACATCGGCCTACTCAACGACAAACTCCTAAAGTAAAAACATGTATGTTTTGCGGACGTGATTTTCACACGAACATGAACGACTGTCCGGCAAAAGGAAAACGATGTAATGCCTGCGGCAAAGAAAACCACTTTTCAAGCGTCTGCATAACCAGCGGTAGGCTCAAGTTACAACAGAACAATACCACTAGACACATAACAAGGCAAACAGACAGCGACGATGACGATTTTGATGGACAGAGCATACACACATTTGCTGTGAAGAGACACAACAACCCAACTACAAAAATTATGATACCAACTCAACTCAACGCAAAAAGGGTCGAAATGCTATATGATCCAGGAGCAGTGCATTCCGTAATTGGAAAAAACCTATGGAATTCTATTGGACGTCCACCATTAAAGAAATGCAAGAATCTTGTGGCTTACACGGAAGTAGAAATTGAAACATTAGGAACATGCGAGATAACAGTTAATGCTTTTAACATTCAGAAGGTATTGACCGTTTACGTTACGCAACGAAACGATATTCCACTTTTTGGGCTGGATTGGTGCATAAGCTTCAAATTACCTATGCCCCCTGGAGCCAGGCTGTGCAATATAAAAACACCTGCAGCAGTAACCTCAAACCAGCACGACACAAAACATAACAACGCAGTACAGTACATCCTTCAAGAATTCAAGTCACTCTTTGACGGTAAACTTGGAACTATAAAAGGGCATAGTGCTAAGATTCACATACCTAACGATGTAACGCCCAAAACATTCCGACCTCGCCCGGTACCTCTCGCCTTACGTGAACAAGTGAACAGCGAACTACAACGACTAGTCCAAGAAGAAGTTATAGAACCAGTTGACACTATGTCGACTCCAATTGAATGGGCCTCCCCAATTGTCATTGCAATTTGTGCCGACTTCAAAGTTACTATAAACCAACATGTCCAAACCGATGACTATCCACTTCCCAGATTTGAAGAGATTACATCAAAATTGTCTGGAGGACAACTGTTTACAAAGATCGACCTGAAAGATGCATACCTACAGCTGATGATCCATCCAGAATCGCGAAAATACTTAACGATCTCAACACATAAGGGCTACTTTCGCTACAAACGCCTACCATTTGGAATATCCTTTGCACCGGCCGTTTTCCAAAGGACAATGCACCAGATCCTCAGTGGCATTGATGGTGTTGTTTGTTATCTTGACGACATTCTTATAACAGCCCATAACTTAGAAGAACATCTAACACGCGTAAAAACGGTACTCAAAAGGCTACAAGACGCCGGAGTGAAAAGCCAAGTAAATAAGTGCGCTTGGTTACAGGAAAGTGTCACCTTTCTAGGACATAAAATAGACGCCAGCGGTCTACACCCGACGGAAGAAAGAATCAATGCAATTAAGAACATGCCTATCCCGGCCAACACAACGGAACTCCGAGCACTACTAGGCTCATTAACATATTATGGCCGTTTCATAGACAGCCTTCACATGAGATGCGCTCCATTGTACAGACATCTAAAAAAGAACCAAAGGTGGAACTGGACCGAAGAAGACACAAGAATAACGAACGAACTCAAAAACATCCTAACGTCATCAGACACGCTCGTACACTACGACGAAAGCAAACCGATATATCTCAGCAGTGACGCATCAGAGAAGGGAGTTGGTGCTGTTTTATTCCATAAAATCAACGAGACGATGAGACCCGTGGCGTATGCTTCGCGAACACTCTCCGACGTCGAACAACGATACTCGACTATCGACAGAGAAGCATTGGGAATCGTGTATGCCGTCACGAAATTCCACCAATATCTTTATGGTAGAAAGTTCATCCTGTTAACTGACCATAAACCCCTGGAAAGGATTTTCAGCCAAGATCGAGAAACACCCAAAATCGCTAGCAACCGGCTCCTTAGATGGGCCATGATCTTAAACAGCTATGAATATTCTATCCATTACCAGGCAGCACGAGAGAACACCCCCGCCGACGCACTATCAAGACTACCGATCGCATGCAACGACACAACACTGGAAGAAAGAACCGGGCTACCGCAATTCGCCCACTTACTACATCTAAGACTCGAAAACATTCCCGTAACAAAACACGAGCTACAAAAACAAACACTCAAAGACAACACGCTCAACATCATCAAAAATTATATCATAACGCATTGGCCAGATAAGAAAGACCTTTCCAACGAGCTACACACGTTTTATGAAAAAAGGGACCAGATATCATACGAAGACGGAATCTTACTTTGGAACGGGAGACTCGTCATACCAGAAACACTCCGACCCCAGATCCTGGAAATGCTACACGACGGCCATAACGGCATCACAGCTATGCAGTCACTGTCACGTCTTCACGTATATTGGCCAAACATCGACAAAGACATATTAACTTTCTCAAAAAGGTGCAGTCTATGTCAGCAGTCCAGAAGCAACACGAATGAAGCTCCGGTGTTTCCGTGGGGAATACCTGTGGAGCCTTGGCACAGGTTACATGTAGACTACGCGGGACCATTCTTAGGTCACATGTGGTTAATACTTATTGACGCCTATACGAAGTGGCTAGAGATTGTGCCAACGAACGTTACAACGACGAGGGCAACAGTGCAGAGATTAAAGAACATATTTGCTACATTTGGAACACCAAGATATATCGTAAGTGATAACGGACCGCAATTCACTTCAGAAGATTTTAACCATTTTTGCCAAGTTTCAGGCATCACACACATTAAAACAACACCCTATCACCCCAAAACGAACGGATTGGCGGAGCGCGCAGTGCGCACGTTTAAGGAGCGAATGCTAGCCAGTGACAGAAGCCTTGACCTCCAGGAACGCCTTAACAGCTTCCTTCGAGGATACCGCAATACCCCACGACGCTCAACAGATCGATCGCCCTACGAAATGATGTTCGGAAGGCAAATACGCACTACTTTCGACCTGTGGAAGCCTGACGTAAGAGAGAACATGGAAAAGGCACGCCTCAAACAGATACTGAGACCTACCAACAAAGTAGTTGTGCCTCCGGTATATAAACCTGGCGATAAGGTTTGGATAAACAAACCTATCGGTAAGGGGTCTGACCCTGGAACAATCATTAAATGCAACGGACCTTACTCTTACGAAGTAGAACTCACGAACGGAGTACATAAACGCAAACATGCAGATCAGCTTCGCCTAAGATATGAACAAGTACCAAAGACGGCCATCGACTCAAACCAACAAACATCTCGACATGTGCCCGAAACTAGACAACCCGAATCTGAACAAAACCCAAGGAGAACGATCAAGATCAAAAACTTTACATACTACAGACGTAACGTTAACACTCGAGAACAGAGTGGCGACCATGGCGAACAACCGGCGAACAGACGGTCCCACGCCACCACCGGCACCTGTGGCCTCCACCAGCAGGGATACAGGCGGAGGAGCGGCCGAGCCGCCTGCGCCATCCTCATCATCTGCTCAGCCAGATCCACCCTCACCGCGCCGGTCGGGACGGAAGACGAAACCACCGTCTCGTTTTGGTTTTTGGGGATTATAGACAAACAAGCCTCTTTGTGGGAGGAGGAGTAATGTAGTATCATGTCAACCTCAACCTATATACTTACTGTCAACCTCAACCTATATACTTACGTACTTTACTCTATGATGTCAACTGTAAATGTCATCTGAACATTCAGAATAAAACTACAAGATTAATAAAATAAATATGTTTTAATATAACAGTTACCGAGAGAAATACAAAAATTTTCACTACACTGACGCGGGTAGGTAAAATACTAACTAAACACTTACAAACAAAATGAACGGTTTTAAAGTATATATTTAGTATCCAAAACTATAACTTAAAAGTCAAGAATTGACTGCCAGCCATGCCAAAATGAGGAACAAACTAAAAAAATGCATCAGATTACTTTGCCACATAGACAAAATGCAACTTTATCATTATAAGTATTATAACGTCTAAAGTTTTCTGTTTAACCCTGGCAGTAAGTGACAGCAATCATTCCTCGTTTAGTTAACCTAAAAACGCATCTCTACAATAAAAATTATGGTTCGAATAACTAGAAAGGTTTTTTGTAGGCTTAACGGATTCAGATTTGTAATGTGCCGCAATTGATTGATAGGTAATTGTCGTGCTAGCTGAAATCTATGAGAATTTGTTTATAATAACGATCTTGAGTCTTGACCTTTTGGACGCCAATGACCGATATATCCGCACCGCAGGTCTAACGCCAAAGACGGATTAATCGTTCACTGACCACAGAGCAACATGGACCTACGTGCATATGCATAAAGTTCAATTTCAGTTTTGACACTTCGGTGACGTGGCGTCAGCGTGATAGCTCTTGTGTTTGACACGGCGTCGAAAAGGTTAATGTAACGATCACGACCTCCTAGCCTAGACCAGGTAGTAAAGATCACTCCAACTAAGCTCGAGGCTCAGGGTTCGAATACCGGCAAGAGCATTTCTTTGTGTGTTTATTACGGATATTTGTTTCATAAATGTGTCAGTATGTTTATTTTGCCATTAGGTATATACCTACGACAAGTGTAACTCCGTAACTTACGCAACGCTGTTTGGCAACTTGAAAATAGTTATTGAGGCAGCGATGTGCGAGTTGCCGACCTAAAAACATAGTAGAAAGCATAATGTTGGTTATTCTAGCGGGCCGCCCAACATACTGTAGCCTGAGCTTTGACTACGGGTTCTGTTTTGGTGAAGACAAGAGATGGTATTACGATGAAAAATGGCACGTCTGTAGAGAAACTATTTACTCCGGCTGTGGTGGAAACAAGAACAACTTCTACAGTCAAGAAGGAGTGAGTAATATTATCAATTACACATTGGCGGTAAATGGTTGGCACTCGGCTTTTAGGTACGTAGGCAGGTGGTCGGCGTTCGAAGTATTTCCGCAGTTAAACAGCTAACCACTTTTATTTCATGATTGAGTAATAAACATACAACTATACAACTTTCCCATTAATAGGTATGTATATGTAAGATTGATTTGAACATACAATCAACCAATTGAAACCCTAGGTCGCTGACAAACCATTTTAAAATTACAGTGCGAATCAATCTGCCGGTTTGGTCTTGGTCCACCATCACAAGGAGAAACAAGTAATGGAACACTGAAGAAGGTATTGATTATAAATTCGCCCGATCAATCCACTTCACGGAGCCAAAAACAACAGGACTAAGTACTTAATATTCGCTTTTTACTTGCATCGCGAAACCTTTAGAGTATGTAGGTATTCTTAATTATCCCTCAGAATGCCGATAGGTTTTTATTTAAATTTGTAAATTCATCATTTACTGCCCAACGATAAAAGATCACGTGATGGTGTTACGACGGTAAAATTCCTAAATGCCGCCATAATACACTAAAGAGCAATAACACAGTCATGTCAAGTTTAATATATTTTTCCCACAAAGTCACTCATCTGATTTGCTCTTATGTGTACTAAATACATACGAGTTATATTTAAAGATAATTATAAAAACAGAATTTTATTCAAATGGTGAAGAAATCTATTTAAAATAAAAGAATGAATAACAAAAACAACGTTGTGTTTTAATAAATAAAAACTCCAAGTACAATTTAATTTGTTTCAATTATCTCTTATACTTTATACCGGGTGTGGCCTGTAACACGAGCAAATAATTAAAACAAGATTGTACTCCTCAAACGGTGACACTTTTGTTCACTTTAAAAAATTATGAAGTATTTAGACTCCCTTATTTTCATACAAAATAAATATTATCTTCAATGGATTGACGTTGCTTGTCACGTCTTAAACATAACAAAATTCGCAATACATTGCGTCTTAGAAAAAACTTTAAAGTGTATTGAAAATCAAACCACAAGTTATTTTTAAAAGTCGCTGAACAAATGTTGGTCAGTATGAGGAGTACAGCCTACAGTTTAATTTTTTGCACATATTACAGGCCACACCCGGTATTATTTACCAATCCTGCCATACGCAAACAGTATTTTCTGTTTTTGCATAACTACCTATGTACATTGACACACTGCCAGTTTAATAATCAATAATAAGTAATATCATTGCTGCGATATCAAGTTAATCAAAGAAAAAAAATGTTTCTATATTATTTTATGCAACAGGTACTTAAATAAAAAAGTTTCGAACTTAAAATTCAAAGGCTGAACAAGACGCAGTCGAGTTTTGCTAAAACAGGCCCGAGAACTATAAGACCTAGTTAATGTACCGCTGCATACAATATTTTTTCGAAGACAGCAGCAAACACATGAAATAATAAAATATTTGTAAAATTTAAGTTTACAGGAGTAATTAAATTTTTTGTAGATTTTTATGGTCAAATTACCTCTTCCTTTTGACCAAAAGCTTCTGAAGTAGGTACCTATGAAGTCACTTTGTCACTTAATAATATATTAATGTAAATTTTGATTTAAATAAGTATTTACAAATGTATAATACAATACTTATACAATGTAGAAAGCACGCATATTCTTTTGTAAGAACTTTGTACAAATAACTTTTTAAGTTGCATAGACAATAGCAATAAAATACGGCTGCGTTCAAGGAGATCTTAATGTCAAAATAAAAATTATACATATTATTAACATAAATATTACGTTTACGTTTTCTGTTAAATATACTTAAAGTATGCCGAGTACATTTATTTGTTTCTAATTTATATAAATGCACCTAAATATATATCTTAATTTGAAAATGAGTTCAAAAAATAACTAAATTAAATAATTTTCGAACATATTGCCTATATTCAAATAAAATTCAGATATATGGAAGGTACAGTCAGTAAACCTATTAACTTAGCATACATTTTTGTATGCTGGAGTGCAAAGCGAATAGTATTGCTGACTGTACAATTGTACATAGGCAGTCAAAGAATTTAAGTTCCGTATCATTTCGTACCTAGTCACAGTGACAATCAATACGAAAGTCGCTAAGAATCTCATACTATAGGGTATTTTCCTACTAGTCAAATCAGTTACTATAGAGCTGTCAAAACGATTTGCTAATATCAAAGAGAATAGATACTATAGAGGGGTCCTGTCATAGTAAATTTTGTGGTCACAGTAAAGTTACTGCCATCTATCGACACACGACTAAAACTCAAAATGAAAACGTATAAAATTATTAAAAAAATGTATATATATGGATAAATTACATCGTGACGTCACGGACAACTCACCTACTTTTTATATTTCTTTCCGATTTATTAAATAGAACTTGTGTTTAAAAATAACTCCCATCTGTGTTTTTCTAATAATTATCTGGTGCTTTTGGGTGTATGGTGTAAAATAATTTATTTTAAATACTGTATAATACCCTATTAAAGACTACCAAATTGTCTTGTGACCCAATAAAAAAATGGACAAAATGACTTCAAAGCCATTACTCATATAAAGTTGATTTCGGTATCACTGTCATTTAAAATCACACACAGACTGAAGTGCTGGAGAAGAAAAAAGCTACTCAGAAACAGGTAGTGTTAAAACGGACTTAGGTAACTTTCTAATGGTAGAGTCTATGCGGAAAGAGAAGAGCCGTGAAATGTAGGGGAGCCCATACATTCTACGACTCTTCTCTTTCTGCACATATACCCTATCTTGGAATCTTTGAATGTTTTATATGGCCACATTTTGAAAAGTGACGTCATAAATATTGAAAATGGGTTTGCTTGCAAATATCAACAAATTACTTATACATCCCTTATATAAATTTATTGCACTTATCGAGTTTAAATAATCCCCATGTCCACCAATGTCCACTTAACCATCACCAATCATTCTTGGTTATATTTAGATTAGACCACCACATTTCTTCATATTGTTGCCGACTTGCCGTCATTATAACGATAATGCCATTTTTGCTACTGCTTGAAGATTGTCCGATAGTAATGCAGTTCTGAAACAAAAAAAAATTAGAATAACTGTCTTTTTGGCCTACAATAAAAAATCCTCGTAACGTGCAGCTGCACAGTGTTGCTATATCAAGAAATCGGCTTCCAATCCTTAAGGCCTGTCCAGACGGGAACAATTTTTTTGCGTGGTCCCCCCGCAAACGCCAATTTGACCACTTTCACCAATTTGAAATTTATGGTAATATTTGAACGCTCTAAATTAAAAAATGTATCGAAACGCGAATACTAGCGTCACAAATTGGTATTCTTGCGACCGCACCCCATTTTATCGGTAATATCGGTTATAATCGGCGGTTGATTTCGGCGAGCCAAATTGGTGTTTGCGTCCGCACGGCCTGATTTGATCGGACAATTTAATCAGATTGGTGAAAAGTTGTCCCCGTCTGGACAGGCCTTTATTTTCTTGGATAAAAGTGGTACTTAAAGTGTTATTCTATGGAACTTGCTAACTATGTAAACAAAAGTCACTAATAAATTCATAATTCTTTGACAATTTCAATATGGCGGTTTGTTTACATAGTTAGCAAGTTCTATAGAATGACACTTTATGCACTTTAATTTAGTTTTTAATTGATTGTGAAACATAAGTACCTTCCATTGCTAACACCATCCGTGAGCTTGAACATGTAGCTGGGGACAGTCTCCGGATGCATGAACCGGGCGTGGAACAGAGTTCCCTGACAGAGGCAGTACATCAGCTCTGCTAGGGGAATGTTGCTCGGCAGTATTTTCTTCTCGTAGAGAATTGTGGAGTAGAGCTGGGGAATCGGCACTGATTAGATGTTTGTACTATTTAGAGTATTTAGTGCAAAGTATAAAGTTACACATAGAAATAGCTCTTCGTGTCTAATGAAATAGGTATTTCATTCTTTTAGGGAGTTAAGTATTTTTGAATCATATGTAATATTTATTTAAATTTATTTTTATTTACTTTCAATGCCGCTGTGAATGATGCAGTCGCAAACCCCAAGGTTGGACTGAATAGGAACGATAATCCAGCAAGGTACCCTGCCGGCAGCGCATACAACGCCGAGTCAGTGCCTTGTTTACGGCACAGGTAGCATATAACAGCCTGTAATATAATATTGATTATTCATAATTGTATAATATTTATGCTGTATAGTTTTAAATGTAAAGATTGTCCGCGTTTACATATATTACAAATTAATAAGGTATATAAATTGTGCGCAATTTTCGTTATAATTTAAATAAACACACGCACACACGGTTCTTCTCTACATAAACAAAGCAAATTAGATAAGTTTTTGAGACTCTTTTAAGTTTCGTCAGCAGATAAAAGTTCTCCTAATGAAAGGAACGAATTATTGCACAAAACCTCATTTTCGTAACATGTAGGTACTGGCGTAACGGAAACCAAACATAATTGCTTACTATTTAACATAAATATGCATACAAAGATCTGTCTTGACTGAACGGATAATATTTTTACTACCAATTTTGAATTATTATTTTTCCAGTTTTTTTTATTCATTTGACATTTGGCTTATGTATGTACCTCGTGCGAATTGCGTCATGATGCTAAATAAAGCTTGTGTTAATTGTCTTAGAATATTATCTAAATACAATCGATAAGATGATCGATGTTGTTTTCTATTAAGCTGTTGGACTCACTTTGTATTTCATTTACTTAGTTTCAAAAACCTTCCCTTCAGCATAATCTAATCACGATTAATGTCGAATAGTCCGCTAGAGTAATATTATACCTAAGTGATTTTCACAAAGGTTACCCATCAAATATTATAATATACCTACATATCATGTGTTAAGGTAAATATATTACCTATAATGTAACCGTCGACTTCACTTCTTTTCACTTCACGACATTATTAGATGTTCAAAACAAAGTAATCCTAAAATTGGTCTTTTCAAATACCTGTCTTCAACTTTAATACAATACATAGTAACAAATCGTACTCTGTAAATACCGATATATGAACCGAAGAATAGGCCCATTTTGAAATGCTTGCGCTGAACTGAAGCGAAGGCTCTGGCGGGAGACCCGATCTTAGGCAGGATGACCCTCGCGAGGGTAAAAGCTGATCCTACACTGAAGTACGTGGCAGCACCCTGAAAACAATAAAATCTCGCTATTAGATACTTATTTACTATACCACCAATTGAGCATAAATATGTGTACAACGTCACCAACTTGTTCTCATAATATAAGTAGATCAGTATAACTCATAATTATAAAAAAAAAGTACTAAGCAGAGACGTCTGCAAGCGATATTACACATTTTTAAATTTAAAGAAAATTCTTACATTATACACGGTGTAACATGAGTAAACCGAATAATTTTAACAGCGTATTCCTGATCATATTTAGAGACAAAAATGTCCTATAAACTTTTTTTTAAAAACGCCTAGTTTCAGAGATAATATTAATTTAAAAATAAACAAGTTTTTGTTGTTACATAATGTAAAAGGCTTTTTTGATGGTAATGTTGCTGCTATGGGTCGTAGTCTAAATATCCTTATTGATAGATGTCAAAAAGTGACAAGTACCACTTTGCAAAAAGAAGGTATTGCGTAAAAAAATGTAAAAATCAATTTTAAGTAACAAGTTCACCAATAACATTTATTTTTTATGTACAAATACATTGAAAAAATTGAAAAAAAAACAAAACAAAAAAATTTATTTTTTGGCGTAATTAACCTAAACTCATATTACATTTTTTCCTTCTTTTGACCTCAGAAATGCGTGGTTAAAATTATTCGGTTTCCTCATGTTACACCGTGTAGATTGCTAAAATTATAGCTCTTCTTTCGTATTTGTATATTGGTAAAACCTATATTCCTATGTAGCTCCTACCTGTAAGATATACCGCAAACACGGCCCTTTGTGTGGGCAGGGGTTTTCATCATCATTTGTTTTCCGTTTGACTTTTTCCGGCGTAAATAACCTGGAAAATAATAAGAGATGGGTATTAGTATATTGTAACAAATATAATGTTTGAATTGATTGCCATTCTGTCAGCTAGTGCTCAAATAAAATCACGAGATATGAATTCTTCAAATACAGATGTAGTGCATAATTGTTTTTCATCGCATTTTCTCGACTGAAATAGCAAGACATGGTCGTGCGTTTCCGTGAAAAAACGATGGAAAATAATTATGCACACATCTGTACAATATTGTAGTTTATTCAGGCTTTTAACACTCATAAATATATCGATTAGATATATTACTTACTTATCTATTTCATTCAAAAGTACAAACTTCTAAATAAAACTTGATCATTATCACGTAACTTTACAAACAACACATTGAATCATTAAAAAACTCATATCCTGTATGAGTAATGCAAGTACTAACAAGATTAGGCAGGACTGTTATTCCCATAATACTCTATGAATGATAGAAGATAACACTAACGCTGCCTTATCTTAGGCAAACACTCGAAAAAAATCATATAAGTAATTGGCCGTGGCTAAATTTCGAAGTAACTAGTGTGTATTTATTTTCTTGAAAATTATTAGGTAATTGAATCATTCAGAATGGCCCCAAAATGGAAATAAATCGTTTTCCTTAAAATCCTACAATAGCTATGGAGAAAGTTTTTAGCGAACAAAATCTGTGTAATTATGATTTCCATACAAAGTTAAGGACAACCCATATTTTGTCACTCTCACTTATTGTATGAAATCTAGAAGAGCGCCATCTACTATTACTTAGCTATCAGAGGCCCTCCCAATTGCTACTTATATACCTAGTACCACACCTCATGGAGATATCCAAAGGAGGTTAAATATTTTAGAAGTAAAACGCTAACCATAAAAGTGGCGTCCGTTCCTTTTTATCCCCCTCCAAGCGCATTAGATAGAAAAGGACCGCGCTGCCAAGCATAAACATGATTGTTTGTTTCGTTTTAGTCATTGATAAGTAACCAGCTCTCTCCATAGTCGTGATCCAATATTCTAACATCTGAAAATTTAAACAATAGGCTACAAAACCTTTTACCATATTGAAAATTATTTGTAGCTGTATTATATACCTACTCGTAAAATGACAGGACTCGCGCATGGTTCCAAACCCATAATTATGTACCTACCTGGTCTACATTTTAACATAATTATTTTTTTGCATCACAATTTTTTGTTAAATGTAGTTAAAAAAAAAAACAAATTAAAGCCATAACAAATAAAAACCCTAAGTAATTACAATTATTGTAACAAACATAGCATTGGAAATCAACTAATTCCATATCAATAACTTACCAAGCTAGTAAATAAATTGATTATCAGACCTCTTCTGCTTGGTGGTTCCACGTATATAAATATACCATTTATTGTACTAGGTATAAGGAATAGCGAATAGTAGTAGAATTTATTGCCCAACATTCTCCTGAAATAAGAAATGCAATTTAGAGACTATAGTGTCTTGATCACCATAAACAATGTAAAAAGCATGAAAAATGTTAAAAGCAAACTAGGTAGTCGAAACTATAAATGAGTATAATGTTATTACTGTTAAGAATGATATAAAGACGTTTTGTCTTTTACCTCAAAATGCAACCAAAAGTGCAACAGGTAGCGCAGATAGCACCCCCAAGGATCACGGACCTGGCGTAATACTCCCCCATTTTGAGCCATTCCTCTTTTTTCTTCAGTTTTTTACCTCTCATTAGAATTTGCGCCTGAAATATTTTTTTTAATACGATTAAAAACAAACAATATCGTTAGTTACTAATTTAGACTCAGTCATAAGAAAGAAAAATGTCGGGTAGGTATTAATTAATCTTAAACTTTTTGAAAATGTAATGGCAGGTAAATAATATCAAATCTTATAAAGGCAGAATGATAACATCAATTGGATAATCATGTGTCAGAGGGCTCTTAGATTAATAACGTGTCACGATTTTTATAGACTTCATGTCATGGGTATTATCATTTGCTGGTAACTCAATATATAGGTATTAATTAGGGTATTCGCTAGCTGACGCGGTTGCAGTTGCACGGAGCGGGTAAGCGGGTGAACGATAAATACTATCACCAACGCTCCTTGCATCGGCGCCAGCTAGCGGATGCCCTTAATAATCTTATAATACTTACTACATAAATTATTGAGTAAAATTTGGCGCTTCCTATGAATGAATGGATGTATGTATGAGGCAAAGATTTTATACAACTCTCATGCCAGGGATGAAGTAGAACATGGCAGTCCAAATTCTGGCACGCCTGTGCGAATAACGGTTTGCTTATTTCTACCATTTTCTTCTTATGTGTTCTTTATTTTCATAGAAATAATATCTGAAAATAATTTAACAAAACAAATGTCAAATTAAACATTATTTTAAAGTTTAATTAAATATATTGATTAACTGGTATTCTTATATTATTTTAAATCATGAACAGTCGGCAATTCTATTCGCTTACCACCTTTGCATACAAAGTTATATGCAGGGGTGGGGCCGGTCACTTTTCTCTGCAGCTGACTGTATGTCATACTGTGTTTACAAAACATAAACGTAAAAGTCCCGAAGGACTGTCAGAAGCACTACCACCAGTTTTAACATTGACATATTCACTCACGTTTAAGTAACTTACTTTCTATGTATCTCGCTCGTACTCGCATATTAGTGCAAGCGAGATGTATAGAAAGTAATTTACGTAGACGCGAGTTAATCTGTCAATGTCAAAACTGGTGGTAGCGGTATAGGTCACTGTGAGTATAAAATAAAACAACTCACAATTGTTGACTTAAAATAATATTAAGCTTAGAATAAATTTAAAATAATATTGTTGTCGGTATTAAAATAAATTGCTATTCAGACAATTTTACAGGTACACTCTGAATATTTTAATGAATACAGGTTTTAAACTGCCTTTTAACCTCAAACTGTTTTAAACATCAAACCTATGAGCTCAAAATAATCGGAAACCCCAACATACTCGTATAACAAAACATAATTATTTTAGGTATTGAGAATATTGAGATACGTTACTCCTGATCAAGGATGCCTGTGTACTTGTACTATTTACTCGTTTAGATACTCGTATATCAATAAATATATGCATTATAATAATTTATAATATTTCCATTGGTTTTGCAATTAATGCACTACGGTATGGTAAAATAATTTTTAGATAAATGAAGAGCCACTTTTTTGCCGCCTAAGAATTTGGCATTTCTGCCATAGCTCATGCCTCAATTATTGACTCTACCAGATTCACCATGACCGTGCTCATGGCCAGCCATGATAGATGAAGTAACAGTTGAATATGTATTAAATTTATATTATGAGTAAGTTACACTAGGTACGCGCACAATAATCAAGATCGGATGCTAGGCGCAATCAACCTTGGAGATCGTTTCATTTCCATTTGCATGAATTGATTTACGAGTATGTATATTCAACCTATATCTTCAAATACCAATTATTAGCTGTTGAATCGTTCACGGCCCGTTTACACTCTTGTGGTCTTACTATTAGAGTCTTATCTCGGGGCGTACTCTGTGATTGTAAATTTGTAGAAGTACAATAGACGCACATAGATACTAACTAGTAACTAGGACACGAAGCTATACCAGTTGTTGCGTCAATCTGCTTGCAAGGAAATCAAATAAATTGAAGCAAAATGTAACGTGGGCTCGCTTAGTTACTATCAGTTTGATTTATAAGTTTCTGGACTTTACTAAGAGGTCTGAGTAGACAAGACAAGAGCAAATAAATCAGGTCCTTTTGATATTTCTTATTATGATGGTTTTATTTTAAAGCGTGACATTATAAAGAAAAGACTTTTTCAATAATATATTCAATATTACAACAGTTACCTATTTAGATAAAGTAGCAGCAGTAATTTCAGCTAACATTTACGAAACGTCGTCAAGATTTGATAACACAACAAGAAATGCAACATGTGACGTTTATTTTTTCCCTTGTGTTTTTGTTTGGAGAATTACTGTGAAAATTATGTTATGACTGCTTTGAAATAATTTATTTTTCTATAGGGTGTTTATATAAGCATATTCAAACATTATTGAAAAAAAAGGGAATAGAACGGTGTATAATCAAAATAAACTTAAACGTTTAAGTTTTATGTTTTATGTTGTAATTATGTGGATACTTCATCATATCCGAAATGAGCTTTATAGCAGCATACATAGTTAATCAATAGAATACTCGCATTAGCATATCTCCTTATTTCCACCAAGATACCTAAAATCAATATTGTTTACACTAAACCATATCCTCAGTGTAATAGGTAGAAAATAGAAATGCTTCGATAATTTAATTCGTACGTTGAACTGTAAATTATTTGTAAACGTACAGGTTATCAAGCTGATAAACACCTTATCTCTATTTAGTGTAGAGTGCAAATACCTTTAAATCGATTTGTTATGGCATCAGTGATGAGCTACAAGCTGTAGCGGCTTGAGGTCTTAGGTCATGAATATTGTACCTCGCTAAGTTATACCTGTTAATAGATTATGGGTACGAAATGAATAACCATCAACTTAAGACTTAATTGTGTAGTCGTTATATATGTATATAACACTTATAACAGCGTAAGTTAGTAATTATACCGCATATAATGGATATGGAAAAAATAATAATTAAAACATTTAAAACTAAAAAAGACTTGCAAAAGTTTACTGTAGCAATTCGCTGGAGTACACGATTGTTGCCTATTATATTATTAACGAAATACGACTTTATCCTATAATTTATAGGTAGGAATGTGTCGTGTACATTATAAAATTCCTACTTCATCAAAATTATAATTTGCTTACTTCAAGCATATACCTATATTTATAAAATCTTTAATTTATTAATTATTAAAAACGTAGTTTATACCGCTTAAAAGTTTGTTTTTATATCTACATGACTTCTTTGATGATGTCTTTTGAAAGTTTTATACTTTCAGGCCAATTCGAGGTTTAGTTATTCGATCTGATTCCAATATGATACTGATCTGACAGTGTCAAAAGTGATATTACTTCAACCAAAAACGTCACTTTTGACACTGACAGATACTGACTGTATACAGGTTGATTTCTGGGTCGTGATCCAAAACCACTTTTTATTACTCTGTAAATGATCCACGTTATCATATGGTAGCATTTGAATAAAAGATAATTAGATTATTTTTTTCTTATACTAATTTAATGATGGTCACCCTATGACTTTTGACATACGCTGCTGTATGGAAAGTAACAAGACATCACATTGAGTAGGGTGACCAAATTTTATGCAAAAATGTTTTCTTTTACTTGTCATCTGAAAAATAATCATCATTTTTGGTGATAAACAATAATTAACAAACCAATTTTTAAACAAGCAGATACGTCTGCGAGCGATATTCCAAATTTTATATTAAAGGAAAAATGGACAAAATGGAAGCGTAAATTTACCATTTTTTCCTTTAATATAAAATTTAGAATAATTAAGAACATCATTAGGTTCATCTTCGAATTCTGTATGAGGTCTTGTTCTCTTGCTACACGACCCCGAAATCATCCTGTATATGAACACGTTATAAAAGTAAATATAATTTAAAAACGAAATTGAATAGGCCAACTTAGTTGTAATAACAGCTACAGATTGCTTTAATCTGGCGATTAATTAACCTACAGAAGTAGCGGGTAACGAGATCTGCTAAGCAGCTAAATGGATTAAACAATTTAATTTAGGCGCAAACCACGTTTGTTTGACTTCCATTAAACGTTTCTAATTTCTACATACAAATTTTAGTGCAAACAATCGAAGGGCTCTCAATAGTATAAACATGACTATGTAGGTATAAAATATGCTAAACAAAAACGAAATTTCTGTTTACTCGTTTACAGAATTCACTCGTGACTTCGATTGAAAATAATGAAAAATGCTAAGACACAATGTTAAAGGTAGGGACACACTTATCCCACGTACGCAACGTATGCAATGCATTATGACATCTGAACCCTGAAATTTGTACGCTTAGAAACATACTTGTCATACCTACGCAACGCAACGCATGACAAGTATGTTTCTAAGCATACAAATTTCAGGGTTCAGATGTCATAATGCATTGCATAACGTTGCGTACGTGGGATAAGTGTGTCCGTGCCTTAAATTTTGTAATGTTCTCAAAATACGAGCACTATCCACTCTTACTATTTATTCAGGAACTTTGCAAATATTAACTCCTTTAATTTTTAATTTAAATTCATTTCATGGTTTGCGCGCGTCTCGCGTCACATCTTGCATTGTTCACAAACATTAAAACTTAGTAAGAAATCTTACTCGAATATTTGTGTTAGAATAACTACTTATTATTAATAGGAATATTAGGATAGGTACCTGTATTGCAGCTATGAGACGTAGCCACTAGTTGACTGTTATAATATTTTTCAGTACGTACGAGTCTACGAGTACGTTAAGTTAAAAGTGATGTTCTGTTCTGACTGACGTAAGTGTCAATATCAGAGGACAATGGGCATTGTCTTGAATATTAAAATATTTATTCAATACTCATTAATTATGCATATTTAATCGAATTAATGCAAACACATTTTACACGATTACCGATAAACGTCAAGTAGGTAATAGTCAGCAGTAGAAGTTGCTAAGCGGGCGAGGTGTTCAAAATTACCTTGACACGCTCTTATTCTTTTAACAATAACGTCGCGTCAAGATCATTGTGGACACCTGGCCCGCTTACCAACTTCTGCTGCTGACTGTACCTACTAGTAGGCATTTTGTACAAAACCGATCTCTGAATAGTATAATATAATTATGCTTATATTTCCATAGTTAGTAAGGATCCTCCTTAATGTAATAAAACTAAATAAATGTTAAGAAATTTATTCTGAGGAGGGACTATTGACGTCAAGTCAACTTTTCTAGTACATGGCTTAGGGTTAAATATTTAGGTAACAGATTAATTGGGTTGAACACGTTGACGTATTATATCTTACGGGCACTAAAAATGGTATTAGTTCAGCGGTGTCACTCATCAATTCGAGCCAATCGCGCAGCCTAACGCAGCTAGTTGCGACAAATCGCGCGCGTGATGCGAACTCATCAACCAATCGCGTTGTAGCGGTGTCACACCGCTGTACTGGCCCCATTGTTGCCCCATTCTTATTGCCCGTAAGGCCAGTCCTGAGATATTATACGTCAATGGTTGAACAGTTGTTAATCACGATGACGGCTAAAAATCGATTAGAAGGTACTTATTATTTACAAGAAATTAATTTAAAACTTATATTAAAATATATTAATATTAAAAAAAACTTTAATTCAAGTTGATGATTGCTTAAAATTAAGTACATACCTATATAAGTTGTATGAAATGTATGAAAATAAAATTGTAAAAATAAATTAAGTATCCGAAAATATTTTCGAACTGATTTTAAATAGCAAATATTTATATAGGTACTATTAAGTAGACCAATATGTTAAAATCTAACTCATTTAGTTAATTTACTTGAAATATAATATTCGTATAATTATATACGTACCACAATAAATCTTAATAAGGGGCCTTTGTTAGTCAATTGACGCAGAACAGTTTGCACTGAACCTAACACAATAATAAATCTAAGAATACAATTATTCTAGACCGTATCAACTCAGGGTTTATTAAATAAATGCAAACACACAATTAACATAACTAAACTTCACTAAATTATGCAAGAATATTTTATTTTTTACATTTTTCGACATCAGCGCGCACACGGCGCGCATCGTTGCTGAGCACATAAACGCTTTGACACGCGCATGAGTCGTACCGTAGGTATTACTACTAGCTACGACACACAATTCGTCTAGTAGCGTTATCTCGCTCATGACTGTAGGAAAACTGCGGCTAGTGTTTGAAAAAGAGGGAAGGAAAGTCCGATAAGGAATATTTAGATGTATGGTAACCATGTAGTACATTTATGGCGTTATTCATAAAAGCGCTACAAACCTATTAGCTACATATTAGCCGTTTGTCTTTATCTGTCATTTTGACCTATGTATTTGTAAGAAAGAGATGAAACATAAATTGACTAATTGAAGCTTGTAGACTTTTATGAATAAGGGGGGTTAGAGTTTATATAATTTATCAACCAATGGTGGGATGAGTGTCGCAGTCTCCTCTATATTTACTATTAGTACACCTTAACTAAAAGCTTTAAATTAATTATTTGATCCCTAATAATTTTTTTGTACTGAAAATTGAAGTAATTTTCCAAAAAAAGAATGCAAGTGTATCCTGTAGCCTTCGTATTTGTTTCGTGTGATAAGAGTTAAATAATATGATGAACAGAATAATTTGCACATTAATGCATGTAAATATGCTTGTAGGTATTCAGATATCTTCGAGTTAAAGTGCAGTGATGCAATCGTTATCGAACAATAGCAACAACAACAATATAATAGGTAAATAAGTACCTATACATATGTATAAGAAAATTATAGAAATTATCTAAGCGGATGTTCTTAGTTTTACAAAAACAATAAAAACCTTTACATATATGGTAGCATCATGGTAGCCTACATTTAAAAATCGTAACATAACAAAATAAGGCCCGTAAAACCTACCAACTATACTAGCAACCTACCAACTACTAGTCCAGCCTACCAACTACTAGTCCAGTATGTAGTCCAAATGCTCCAAGGTGTTCAGGTGTGACGTTTAGTTGATTTTATAGGGCAAAATAGTTTTACAAATGAAAATAAACACTCATAGATAGCCAAAAATATCATTATTATTGATACTTACCTAATTACTTATTGAACTTGTGGATGGTCCACAAGTTGCAGTACTGGACTTATAGTTGGGAGGTTTTAAAGAAATTGTATTGTTATAGGTACATAATTTTCGGTAAACTTTAGCCTAAATATATCACGAAAAAAAATCACGAACATAGGTCTAAAATGCACTTTAAAAAGCAATAATATTTTTTTCAATAAACTAAAAAGATGAAAATTTTACTTTTTTTACTATCGAAACACACAAACATAAAAAATAAAAATTCATAAATATGATATCCGTGGTCCCAAGCACGCACATCCATCTCGCTAACGCTTATGCTCAGCGAGAGTAAGAGAAGAACACGAACCTACTGGGCCTTAAGATTAGTCCTTGTATTCAGGTAATAACAATCACGTTTAAACGCGTGTTAATTATAGTTATGTGAGTAGGTAATTAGGCCGCACAATGCCCGCTAATAGTCCTAAGTAACCTACTTTTGCAGACCAGTTTGTATCTTTCGTTACAGAAAAAACCGGACAAGTGCGAGTCAGACTCGCCCACCGAGGGTTCCGCACTTTTTAGTATTTGTTGTTATAGCGGCAACAGAAATACATCATCTGTGAAAATTTCAAACTGCCTAGCTATCACGGTTCATGAGATACAGCCTGGTGACAGACGGACGGACGGACGGACGTACGGACGGACGGTCGGACGGTCGGACGGTCGGACGGACGAACAGCGAAGTCTTAGTAATAGGGTCCCGTTTTTACCCTTTGGGTACGGAACCCTAAAAAGTACCTACCTAGAATAACCAAATTCTTTGCCAATCTAGACACAATGTGGGTGTAGAGATTGGGGATAAATTTTCAATAATGCAACTAACCAATAGTGGTTTAGAAAGTTATATAATAAAACTAATATTACGCGAACTGAGAAAAACTAAAATTTTTTTTTTTTTTCATTACAATTGAGGCCGTTAAGATTACGGCTTTTGAACAAATAACTTCGATTATTTTTCTATGTAAGTGGCCATTTTCTAGCAATTTAATTTGTCTTAGCGATATTATATAATGGACTTAAAAAGAAATATTCAATATTTTCAGCGTTTGCTTGTAAAACAAAGTACGGGTCAATATTGTTTCCCATCCCATTGTGCGGCAACATAACCCCAAAGACATAGCTCAAATCAGTAGAGAGGTAAGTATGTAGATAGTTCTTTTTGGGTGTTTTTGAATATTAATGTTTACGTTGACTCAACCCCGTGTTCGTTAGACTGCCACGGTAGTTTTTTGTTAGTATAATCACGATTGTACTCCTAAAAACTTCAGCGGGGGTAGGTATTAAAATAAAAAAAAACTATGTTTATACAAACGGTTTAAATTTTGGTGTAAATCAATGTTAAAATTTACTTACCGATTCAAAACAAAACAAGATTACTACACAACGACCAAAATAGCACTATGTACATTGGTTGACATTAAGATAAATCAATTCGATACCTGGCTAATAGATAATTCTTGTTTATCTGAATTCGATAAGGACTAATTAATGCTTTAGTTGACTGATTATATGTTAATTATTGTAATATTGTGGCCATTTGCCGTGAAATCGGATTAAGTGCAAAGGTACTTTGCTGGATGATTACCTACAGATAGTAGGTACAATCCGTATTCAAATGCATGTTTAGCTTTAACCTTCTTGGACTTGGCGGCGCGACGTCATGTCATGAGTTTCAGTTCATAAGGTGAGGGTCCCACAGACTATAATTATGATTTTGTAAATGGTTTTATTTTCACGATACTAACTACGTTTTAAAAATAATAAAAACCTTTGGTACCTTCTCGTTAATACGATAACCTTCGTTCGAAATAAATCCACACAATACACAATACATACCTAATCTTTTTTGTTTTATGTACCTATTTAATGTGCATTTTATTTCGTTTGTAGGTACATTTACTTTTTACCGTTTTGCAGACTGAGGTAAGGACCTCTAAAAAGGGGGAGAAAATAGGGAGATTGACAAACGACTGAAAGTATGAGCGATGGTGATTAAGATTGAAATGATAAAAAAATATAAAAATGTTATCTAACAGAGGCAAAATAAAGATGTGACGAGGAGTGTTGCGTGGAGGAACTTGCCTCGATAGCACGCGAAGCCGACCGACTAAAGCGAGCGTACAGCGAGAGCGAAACAGACTCTGTTTATTGTTCTTAACTAAGTACATAATAATATAAACTTCAACAAAATGCCATTAACGCAGTCTTGTGCTCCGCTTTGACAGTCATTTTACTAGAATTAAAACACTTCATACGAAATGAAGTAGCCGTTTAAACTTAATATTTTGGATATTTATAGTTTTATTCAAAAAAGTTTATGTGCTGCGGAACAATTTCGACTGCGGGATAATTTCAACTAATCGAAATATCTTCCATGTTTTACATTATTAAACTAGAGTCACACACAACACGCACAGCACATCTTTGTTCGCTATCTGGACATAACTTATGACACTCTACTTAATAATGTAAAACATGGAAGATATTTCGATAAGTTGAAATTATCCCGCAGTCGAAATTGTCCCGCTCCACCTTATTAATGTTTACTCATTGGATAACATACTTTCGATGTCAGTTTTTTTTCTGATATGTCTTATATTTACGATGGAATAATATCATGGAAATACTTAACGATTACACCCTGTACCTATACAACATCAGATTTTAATATCACTTCTGTTTACGGTAAAATCACGCAAAATGATGATTAAATAGTTACATGTATAGACAGGGCTTTTGAATCCTCTGCAAATATAATAATAGCTAAAATACATTTCAATTTGGGTCGTACATACGTGGTTAAAACTGACAAAGGGCATCACTTTAATTCGCTCGGTTCACAGAACGTTGTATTCGCAGAATTTAATTTGGGAATCATCGAATATAGCTTTTACGAAATAATGTAAATAGGCATAACATTTTTATATCGGCATATTCACGTAAACTATATACGTACGTATTTATGTCTCTGAATTTCAGTAGTTATTTAAGTAGGAAATTCGCAACAAGTGGCGATAAATAACACGACCAAAGGGAGTGTCTTAAATTGACACGAGTTGCGAATTACCTATTCGCACGTATATCGGACAACGTTTTACAGTACGTATTAAAGCTTTAAGCTTTCGACATAGGTACGAGAAACTAGCACCATTGTACTGTAAATGGAATTTTAAACACACATATTAAGATAAAAAAGAAATCAAAATGGCATTAATAAATCTATGACACTGCCTATTAAGGTGACAGTCCATTTCCAACGACAGCAGCTGCACTACCTACTGTTGCGACGTTACTGTCATTCGGACGTAGTTTAGGGCAAAAGATCCAATCCACAAAAATCTCTTAGTAAAATTTGAACTCTCTGTCAAACGGAAAAGTCGTTCATTTGAATGACAAATTTTAGAGGATGGATCCTCTACGCTAAACTACGTCCATTCATTGTCTTGTCATTCATTTTACCATGGAAATTGACAATAACATCGACGTGTCGGAGCAGTAGTGCAGCTGCGGTCAGGGATGGAATGTTACCTTTAAGCATATAACTACATACATACGAGTAAGTGACATTTAGTGTTGTTATTGTTTGCTCGGACACTACGTTGTTGTTGGAAACCTATCACAATGGACGGCAACAATGTGTTGAAGTTACGAAAATGGTGAATAATCACAAGGAGTCATATAACTCACCCTACGTGGTAAATAAATGCGGCGTGCCACAGGGCAGCATACTGGGGCCGATATTGTTTCTATTATATAGTAACGATTTACCTAGAGCCACACATAATGATACTATACTCTTCGCAGACGATACAACTATCATAATTAAAGAGACGAACGGTGCTTCTCTATGTCATAATATTGCACAGACGCTAACAAATATTACTATATGGTTAGATGATAATAATCTTAATGTAAATCTAAAAAAAACACAGTTAATCCAATTTCAAACTTACAAAAGTAAATCCTTTGATGTAACTACCGACTTCAATATCGTGCAACTTAAGGAAACTGATGCTGCAGTTTTCTTGGGTATATTTACATATTGATAAAAACTGCAATTGGAAAGCTCATATCAACTACTTATCTAATAAGCTAGATCGTTTTGTTTATGTTTTGTAACGTTTGCGTTCTATTGTCTCTGAAGCGGCAGCAACCGCAGCCTTTCACGGCTATGTATGATCACAAATTCGATACGGCTTAATAATATGAGGCAACTCTACCGAGGCCGATAGAGTCTTTAAAGCGCAAAAAAGATGTGTGAGATCATTATGCGGGGCCCACTACTTAGATAGCTGCAAGCCATTATATAAAAGAAAAAAAAACCGGGCAAGTGCGAGTCGGACTCGCGCACGAAGGGTTCCGTACCATAATGCAAAAAACGGCAAAAAAAAACGGTCACCCATCCAAGTACTGACTCCGCCCGACGTTGCTTAACTTCGGTCAAAAATCACGTTTCTTGTATGGGAGCCCCACTTAAATCTTTATTTTATTCTGTTTTTAGGATTTGTTGTTATAGCGACAACAGAAATACATCATCTGTGAAAATTTCAACTGTCTAGCTATCACGGTTCGTGAGATACAGCCTGGTGACAGACGGACGGACGGACGGACGGACAGCGGAGTCTTCGTAATAGGGTCCCGTTTTACCCTTTGGGCACGGAACCCTAAAAATACTGCCTTTACCTTCCTTGTACGTGTTCGAAATGTGTAAATTTGTTAAAAATAATATAGGTTTGTTTAAAAAAAACGGCACAAATACGACCTAGAGATACCGACGCATCAAAGGCTAAAGCTGTTCCAAAATAACTGCTATTGTATGGCTGTAAATTTGTATAATTCTATTCCTATTGGTATAAGGACACTAGAAGGAAAGGCTTTTCAAAAAAAATGTATAGTTTACTATTGGAACATTGTTTTTATAACTTAAATGATATAAAACAACATTTTAAAAATAATAATTTTTACATAGGATTTAATTAAGTAGGAATTTGACATTGATACGCATTAACATTTGGTTTTTTTTTCTCTGTATTTTTTCTTTTATTGGAAATTTAATTTGATTATGAATGCTGAAATTTCAGCCGGACATGTAATTGATTGTACAGTTTACTGTTGGAAAATCGATAATGACATAAATGATTAAAAATTTAATACAACTATTTATAATTAACAATATTTAGATAATTTAGTTTAGTAATGATACACATTGACATTTTTTTTTCGTGAACATTTGACATTGATACACATTGACATTTTTTTTTCTCTTCAACATTATTCTGTACTGTTTATTTAATGTTTGTAATTTAATTTTGTGATAAATATTTGAATGCTGAAATTCCAGCCAGACATGTAAAGAACTGAATTTGTATATATTGACATCTTATTTATGACTCGGGTTTTATCAAATAAACGATTATCTTATCTTATTTTATCTACGGTGCGATGCCAAAGAGGCCAGTACAAACTTAGATTTTGTTTAGATCCATTTACATTTTATCTACCATTACATAGAATAATCTGATATCTACCTAAATTTAATGATGTTATTTTGTTAACCTCGTAAGTCCCCGTGTACCTACTTGTACAAATTAAATTCGAGTTTTGAACTCAAAAAGAAATAAAAGAAAGTTTCAAATTCAAATGCGCCAAAATTGTCCTGGGTCTTACGAGGGTATATTCGTGCGTGCATTTCACTCGAACTTATCCGTACCTACATTATTGGTGCGAGCGAGACGCACAGGCGAATAATAACAAAATTACATCATTTAAACTCCAAAATGTAAGTAAGAATTGGCCTGAGGGTCGAATGAGATTCTCCATGATTTTCTTTTTGAAATAAGTATTGACACAGAGTAAATGAGAAAGGAAAGTAAAAGTATGATAGTACAGTTTTAAGTGACCATATTGGCTAATTAATGACGTTTAAAGTATAAACTTACACTTCAGAAACACATCTTTTTCTGAACTTTATTAGTAAATTCCAGGCGCATGTTCAGTCAGAATAATATTTTGTAAAATGATTGAATATTTTTATACGATTAACAGTGTGTATTCAATTTAACTATCACTTTTGCCGGATGCGCGATGACTACGCCAGCGAGAAACAAAAGCCAGTGTCGTTTGAATCGTTAATCAATACCGACAGTGCTTAGCAACCGTAGCTTACCTATTTATAAACAAGCAGGAGTAAGTTCCATTAAATACAAATTTGTATTTCTTAGAAAAACTTTTTAAATGACAATATTTTTGAGAATACAAATACCCAAAGTAAATATCTTTGCGCCGGGTGTTGCGTGGAGAGGCCTCTTTCAGTTTTATATGTTTTATGTATGTTTTTAGTAGATTGATTTAGGGTTTTAGATTTAATTTAGTTTTATTCGTAGGTTTATTTAGTTCATAAGTTATTTTGTATGTTTGTCATGTAGTTACCTATATTACCTATTTAGATAATAAAGTAAATAACTAGGTATTATATTTATATCATATTAAAACAGCTTATCCAAAGTAAATGAAAATCTGACCGGATAATGGCGGCCGAGCCCATAAAACAGAACAAACTTTCAAATTTTTAATGTAACTACAAACACTAAAGATTTTTGATCAGAAATATACTAAGCATAGGTACTTGAGTTCAGCGCCGTCTATAGGCAAATCGGCTAATTTACGTGACCTAATGTATTACGTTTGTTGGTTTTTCAGGGATTATTATTTATCATGGAAGTTGTTATTAGCGAAATCTTAGTCAAGAATATTAAAGACACGCATAGGCGGTTAAATTGTGAACTAGGTTCGGAAATGATATATTGAATTGTGATTATATTTTTCCTGTAATATGTATATAATCTCAACCAACTTCGAAAGTAAGTGGGGGGAATTGCTTTTTCATACATTTTCTTTTATAGATTAAGGTTTTTTCACTGTAAAAAAATTGGAATGTTATTATACTCATTATCGTACTAGGCACGTCATAAATTAGTAAAGTCATTCTAACAGCACAGCAGCAGTGTCTGGTTTGCAAAATACTTCTACGACGACGAAGTTACCGGCAATAGGTAGTTAAGGACAGACAAAAATACTTAAAAGCATAAAATATCATTAGGTTGGATAGTTAAATAAACAATAAATTGGAGGTTTTAATCAAATTTTATATCAATCGCCTTCAATCACTTAACTGCGATTAATAATTACTTCAATCTAGATTATAAACGGTAAATTACAATTGTAAACTTGTTGAAGGCTGTTTAATGATGCGTAACTATCAATAACAATTAGTGGGACGTTAACAATTTGAAATATTTAATAGGTAAGTACTCGGTAAATTGCGGGAGTTAATGGTGGTGTAAATAATTTCTGTATATTTACAACTCTTGTAATCAATCTTAAGGTTTCAACAAATCTTTTAAACTACAAAATTGACACGAAACATTGTGTGGGCCACAATACCTATTATAAACTAATACCAGACATGTTTAGTAACAAAACATAACAATCGCACCATTTATCTACAATGAATTTACAAAATCGTTTCACACCCGAGTAACCCGGACATAAGCGGCGTCATAAAAATTATATATACACCCATTTACAGATGAAACTGTATACGTTGGCACAGGGCCAATACAATTATATCGCGTGTAAGTGGATCCACATCCAAATAACGGTTCTGACCACGGTAGATTACCTCTGCAAGGATTAAATGCTCGAGATATAGCGAGATATTTCGACAATAACCATTTCCATACACGAATTATTATAGCACAGTTAGGTAGAAAGCTCTTATTAGGTACAATGTTTTGGAAAGCTCTAATATCGATATCGAATAATTGACGTTCTTATCCAGAGTATAGTCACCCTTTTAGGTCACTAAAGAAAGGGCGCTAGTGTGATAGCCTCTTATGGCGACTATAGGTACCTATGACTTTCAGACGAATAGATATGTGAATAATTATGTAAATAACAGATCGGGACAAACGATTATCAACTGCTTGTTAGATTTAACAGGTTTTTATGAATAACGTCATAAGTATTAAGTTGTGATTATTAACTCCTTAAGAGCCAACAGGAGTGGTCATTCCTCCATACAAACGTAGTCCTCGTTTTCCTCCGTGGTTTTTGAAGCTAGAGCAATGATTTTTTCAACACAGATTAATATTGTCAATATCTGTGTCGGACCGTTTTGCTTTTTTTGATATTTTTGTTTTTTAAGGCGCTAGAGCCCTTCAAAAACGGCCAAAATGGCCTAATAGACTATGCCGCAATGAGAGGCGTGGTATTCAAAACTGATATCAATTAGCCAAAAAAGCAAAACGGTCCGACACAGATAATTTCATAATCATTTAGATTTCCAAATTTGGTTACGATTGGTTAAGTTTTGGGGGAGGAAAAAGAGGACTACGAAACCTCGATTTTTGTCATTTTTACGCAGGATTTTTCGCCTCAGCTGCAGTTGTCCCTATCGCACTAATTTTAGGGGCGGAGTCAAGTTTCTAAATACGTACACAGCCAGAAAAGTGATGGGCAATAGTCGACATTTAATGTCGATAATCTAGTGATGTAAGAAGTTATCGATAAACCGTCTTGTGTGAAAATATCTAGATCCTAAGATACAAGGGGTTTTGGGTTGAGAGTAGGGAACACAATTTTGTAGTTATGATATACAATCTATTATGAACTTTTTGATTCTAATATTTCAAATTAGAAATCAAAATCAAAAATATTTTATTGCATGGTTAAAATGGGTTAACAAAATTTTTATAAATAATGGTACGGAACCCTTCGTGTGCGAGTCCGACTTGCACTTCGCCGGTTTTTTTTTAAATTTGTTTTTATGTTTGTGGTGTAATAAAGAATATTTAAGAGTCAGACCAAGAAAAGTCTACAGCAATTTTGATAGCACACGCAGTGCAAGTGTTATTTATATGTCATAATTTCATAGAAGCGACGTTTGAAATAATACTTGCACTGCGTGTTCTATCAAAATCGCTATAGATTTTTCTTGGCCTAACTCTACTTTAAAGTACAAAGTAAGGCCTAAATTATAAAATAAGGCCCATCAATGTTTTTTTTTTGTGTTTATTAAACTTGATATTTTGTCTATAGTATTAGCGGACATGGCCTCAAAATTTAAACCCGCTTAAGAATCGGGCCTTATTTCGTGCATTATATACAATACTACCCATTTTTGTGTAGTCATTATTTATACTATAGAAGCATTGTTTGAGTAGCCAATTATTTAAACAGTATTTTTTTAAAGGGCAACGGTGGCAATATTTTAAGGTCTGGATAATAAGATACAGATCTTAATAAGGATATCAATGTAAGTGAATGTTACCATGACTACCAAACAAACAAATGTGATAGAATTTGCCAGCTGGCATTGTAACATTCAGACAGTTACCTATGTACCTAATCTGAAATATGAATAAATTAGTAATATTTTAAACAGGAAAGTAAATCGAATTTTGGCCTTTTGCTGGACACAATCACAATAGTAATTTGTTTTACAAGAGGGCAAAGTTTATCGCCACCGGTTGATGCATTTGCAGCACCAATGGTAGAAAATGCAAGCTCATCATCAACTGCATAATCGACGTTTGATATGACTATTGAATCCGAGCTTTTTGATCATGAATCATGATAAAACAAAATTTTAGAAGGTCGCAGAATAGTGGATTTAAAATATTTATTTTCTGTGATCTCAAATATCAGGCACGATCATACAAATTGTACATTTGCTGATCTTGCCTTTGTCATTGAAAGACGTAAGGGTTTACACAGAGAATATATATTTAAGTGTAATATGTGCAAAAAAAAGGAAACGATACACTCTGAAGACCCAAAAAGAAAATGTTAGTAAATACTGCTCCTCCCCATGGTTACTTGGTTCCTTATTCAACCTACCTGAAATTAAACGAGTAGGTTAGTAAATTATATCATTTTACATTATAAAGTTAAATGTTTAGGTATCTCAATCACTTACTCACTGGTGGACATGGACGCAAAATTTTTGCCCATCTACTTATCTATCTTAAAAAAATGAAATTTTGAAAGTTAGCACGCTTAAAGTTCGTTTTTTTTGCATTAAGGTAACAGATTTTGACATGTCTTATTAAAAATTACCATTGAAAAATAAGTCATAGCAAATATGTTAGAATTATAAATCATATTAATCATATTAATGAGCAAGAGCACCCTAAACCGGCGAGCGTGTATGAGGAATGTTATGAATGTGAAGGAAGCGAAAGTGGTATGTCAGGATCGTAGCAAGTGGAAATCCGTGGTCTCTGCCTACCCCTCCGGGAAATAGGCGTGATTGTATGTATGTATGTATGTATGTATTAATCATATACTTTTTTATATTCTTTTGCTTTCATAAGTAATATAAACTAATTTTTGAAAGCGTTTTTCAATAATTATTAATAAAAAGACACGTCATGATTGTTTACCTTCTTTCTAATGCTAAAAAATAACGAACTATAATAACCGGGCCTTATTTGGTACAGAACCTTGATTTGATAGGTACATCGGATATTCTGGGCCCCTGAGTTTGTTACGTAAAGGACAAAATGGTGACATGTGGTTAGAGCTGATACTGTTAAACTAGTGGTTCTGTGCGCTAAGTATAAAAAATAAGCTTCAGCGAACTCATTAAGCCTAGAAAAAACCCTACACCCTACTGCCACTTAAGTCAGTCTTGAGTCTTTGAATCAATTTCCGTAGTAGTACTACTACTACTAAGGTACTAGGAGGTAATAAGGCCTATAGTAGGTATAATAAGGCCTACCTGAAAAATAATGTTCTTACAACAGTGTAACCGTGTTAGTTATTTGAGTAACATATATGTAAAGTGATACAATTAAAAGCTAACAGCAAACCAGTACATAAATTATATCTTATGTACTTCTTATGAATTACACTCTTATAAAGGTTTCGGCTAATTACGCTTAATTACTTGAATAAAGGTAGATGAATTGCGTGCGGTCCAATAGGTAACCACAACTCACGGAGTCCAAAACAATAAGCTGATCAGCAAAGTCAAGTAAACAAAGCCAAGTCACAGTAGTAGAAAGATTATCGAGTTCCGTAAACGTAAGCCGGGTCAAAAAATTCAATCGCAACACAGTAAGTAATAAGTGAACGCCTCGTGGCAGTAACGCACGAAAAATAACATTGCAAATTGTCGGCAATGAGGCGCGCGCGGGTGCAAGCGTACGCATCTGTGTGCGTGCATTACACACACAAATACAGTCTCTCACGCCCCGTCAGAGCGACGGGTATATTCAGCTTGAAATCTCAAAATTGACTTTTAGCTCAGCTCCCGTTTCGTCTTAATATTTACTATTGTGGAACATACCTATTATGCTCAGTTTTTATGGCGCGCATCCAGTGTGTTCAAATGAACTAATCTGTGATTTCAGCTGGGTAGCGCTACTTCTTTATTTAGAGACCTACTTTATTACCTAAATGCATTTCAATTGACAACAGAGATACCTACTGGGAATCTCCTGTGAAAATATACCGTAATTTTGAACTGAACTGAACTTTGAATCACTGAGCAACATTGATCATCGATATATGAGAAATAGGGAGTTGATTTTTGAACACAAGATTAAGAATTTTACGCTTTCAACCATGATGATATAGTTTAGAAACCAATTCCTTATAGTTTAAAAATCGATGTTCAATGTTTCTCCGCAATTCAAAGTAACCCCAGTTTACCGGTACTATATTTATCGAAGATGATGCAGTAGGTTTTTGAAGCAAGGAAATGTGTCACTTTGGAACCATTGTAAAACAGAAAACACAGACTTCTGTTGAAAATTTTACATTATCCGGTGAGAGTATAGAATGTATTTATTTTCATACCATCGATAACATTCCGGTAATAATAAATGAGTATTAAAACCTTCTGAAAACACTTTTTCATCAAAAAACTTAGGCAAATAATAGTCTTCAATACAACTCGGTCCAGTTTTTAAAACGAGCCTTTATGATTAAAGGGCCCCAAGTTCGTGTTAGTACGTTATTTCGTTAGTTTTGTTTCTGGCGCAAATAATAAGGAATTCAAATATGTTTTATTCAAATTATACATATGAAAAAATCTGTATTATTTAATCTCTTCAATAAAATAATAACCAATATTTTAGTGATTAAACTGAGAGTAATACGACGGTCGAAACTATCAGACGGCCGCGAACAGCTGTGTTGTATGCGTGCACTTTTTTTAGGCGTAAGGTGCGCGCTCTCACTTGTTAAGCTTATAGAAAGGAAAAGCTAAAGGGAGTGTTTCTGTGGGTTCCTTAGTAATTGGTTTGATAAGAAAAAAGATTGAATATATGCATAGAAATACCTTAAAATTGCAATAAATCGACTCACGAAATAGCGGTCATTTTATTTTTCGTGTGTCTCCTATTTCGTGCCACTAACGAATCAAAGATTTTCTAGATAAATTTTGAGTGCTTGTTTTTAAATATAACAACGAAGATAATTAAAAAAATAAATTAGAAAACAATTAATGTATTTCATGAAGTTTCGTATGTGCGAAATTCGTTATATGTTTTTTTCACTAGAATTCTCATAAAACGAGTTTGAATGTGACCCGAGTTAAAAATTTTAAGGTATATTCCATGTATATTCTCATATTAACTACTAGCACAATTTTATTTATAATTCAATTTATTTGATTTATTTTTGTGTATGTTTATATTTAACGTATATGATAGTTAATTTTTTTTAATTTTATTTATATAGTTCGGCTTTTAATCAAGTATTAAACTACCCATATGGTTTACAAAGTCTTAATTCAACCATTAAAGTCGACGAGTACAAAAAACTTTAAGCTAGCTCTCAAATTAACATTTTTTTTTAATATTATTTTTAAATTGACCTTACAATTAAGTAGGTAAGACCGTTAAATATTTAAAATGATTATCAGCAAATTATCACCAATTACTCTAAGAAAACTTTATTCCGAAACAGGGGACACGAATTCACGAACTTAGGAGCTGAGCTAAATTGTATCACGAAATGGGAGCCAAATAAGAGGTTCACGAAAAAATTCATATAAAAAAAGTTTCAACTAAAACCCTATAGTTTATACATTAAATTATTAACAAAGAAATTAACTTACTCAAAAGCTTTCAAGGTATTGATATGCTTAGTAATATTTAAAAAAAATATACAAACTCTCAAGAGCCTTAACCTGCCGAAACAGGGGCCCTTTACCTTAGGTACTTATTATTTTACTGGAACTTGAACATGGACATAGTTGTATGTTGTGGGTTAAAGTTACATGATTTTACGGTTCAAGGTTGAAAATCGACGAGTACATGACGATAATACCACCAGAGACAAAGTTCGAAGCACACGACATTGTAAGTACTTCAAGTGGGGATTAACTATTGAGCGATGGGGATACAAGTGGTACCTACAACTAAATGACAAATCCAAACAATGTTGCCAGCACTATTTCACTTGATTCTGAGTTACTTAGGGCTTTTTGTCGTACCCCGTTTTTAAACTTATCGCATTGCACCTGTTGTTGTTTTTGATGCTGTGCTGCGACAATAAGTACTCCCTTTTGCTTGTTACGTACAGTGAGCTGCGAAATTGCATGGAGGAATTATGAATGAATTCATTGATAAATTTACCCTGCACTTTTACGGCTGATGGTACCTACATAGTATTTACAAACTTCAGAACCTCGTTCAAGTCTGTCTAATCTGAAGGACGGGCAACTACAAAACCCTACACTGAACCCAGTTTTTTAATACATTGTAGGTATTAAAGTTCCTAAGGCATTCTTAACGTGATAATTATTAATGATTAAACGAACTTACCATAAGTGAAGTTCTATCATAATTATCCGAGTTGCTTCGTCGAATAGATTAGAAATAAACACAATGTAGTTTCACGTAATGCTTGACCTGAAACACTGAATTTGAGAGAATAGAAAAAGTAAAAAATTTAAAACGTATTGACACCTGACATTTCCATCATTTAGTTCAGAGATACAACATACTTTTATATACATATGTGCATACGTCTAAGTATGCATATAGGTAGTTTATACCTATCACTATTTATGTTTATTTAATGAAGATATTTCACAATAGGGTCAAGTATAAAAGGGAGGGCGGGATTCTAATCTATTCGACGAAGCAACTCGGATAATTATGATAGAACTTCACTTATGGTAAGTTCGTTTAATCATTAATTATCCTCTTTGCTTCGTCTTCTAGATTAGAAATAAACACAATGTAGACCTTGAGAGGAATAGTGAAATATCGAATAAAATAAATAAACCAAGTTAATAATAAACAAATAAATTTAATACTTTAACCAAAAACTAATTGTCTGTAAACATTGAATGGTTACCAAAGTATTAACCCAATTAATTATAATACATTAGACATAATAGTTTTGGCAAATGTTGAATTATCGGTCTCTTTAATACACCTGTTATAAAATTTACCAAATATAACTGAAGACCCGCTCCATCCAGCGGTTTTTCTTATTACATCCAAGTTTACTCCCAGACTATGCGCTTTAGAGGTCGCTGCATGTCGCGTACTATGTGCAGTAAACTTTGTGATATCTATACCGCATTCTCCTAAAGTCAAACGAATCCAACGACTTATCGTTTGTGAAGTTACTGGTTTATGAGGTTTTTTTAGACTCACGAAGAGAGAATCGTGATTGTGACGTAACAATTTGGTTCTATCTATGTAAACAGATAGCGTATTAACCGGACAAATTTCTGGCTTTTCCGGAAATGCCGGTAATATTAACATAGGTTGAGCTGCACCTAGCCTCGAGGTTTTAACGAGATCGGGAATTTTAATAGTGACTTCGTTTATATGAAATTCAACATTACTTAAAAGAATTTTAGCCAATGTCTGAGCTCTGTGAGCAGTTACGAGAGCAAGCAGAGTAACAAGTTTTCTAGTTATCTTGTCCAGATCAAGATTTTGATTGGGGAACCAAGATGCTAGGCTATCTAATACTGTTGAAGTGTTCCATGTTTGATTATATTTAGGTAGAGGCGGGCGCATTCTGTAAACGCCCTTGAAAAACCGTTTAATACGATCATCGTTACCAATATGCGCGCCTAAAAGTAGGGATAGAGCAGATCTGCAGCTGTTTAAAGTACCGTATTGAGCATTAGCTTCATACAGCTGTGTAAGGAAAGTTAATATTTCTGTTACCGAGGAAGTTAATAAATCAACATTATTAGTAGTACAGAAACTGTGCCATTTCTTTAGGCAAGAATCATACTGCTTTATGGAATTATCAGATAGAGATGCAACCATTATACTGATGGATGACGGAGGCGTCCCATGTCTTAGTAGCGACTCCCGGATAAGACTCCGGCAACCAGGGTAAGTCGGCGGTGTACACTGCGATCGCTGGAATTAGATATGATCAAGTCGCTACTAGGTTCAAAATATAGGGGATTCGTGGCAAGTAGTTGCTTAAATAGGGGGAACCACGGCTGAGTTGGCCAAAAGGGGACTACCATTATACCGGTAGCGTTGTCTCTTATGATTTTTCTTATCGTCTTTAAAATCATCGAAAAAGGAGGGAACGCGTAAAAGTAATATTTGTTCCATGGAATGGTGAAGGCGTTTATGGTAAGTGCGTGTGAATCCCTGTACCAGGAAACATATATATGACATTTTTTATTCAGGGAAGTAGCAAAAAGATCTATTTCTGGCATACCGAATTGTTTAACGATAATCTTGAAAGCAGAATTATTTAGTTCCCATTCGATATCCGAGTGAGGACGACGCGATTCCGCGTCGGCCACAGTGTTATCTACCGATTTAATATAAGAGGCGTAAACAATAATATTCCGCGCCTCGCACCACTGCCAAAGATCCTTTGCAGCGCGGTGGAGATGAGGAAACTGCACACCGCCCATTCGATTAATATAGGAAATTGCCGTCGTGTTATCGACACGAAGTAAGATTTGACAGTTTGACATGCCTTTAGCAAAAGTTTTTAAGCTATGAAAGGCTGCCATTATTTCTAAATAGTTAATATGGTTGCAACTCTCCTCTACGGACCAAGGGCCACCTACAGTGTCCTCTCCACACGCCGCCCCCCATCCCGAGGTAGAAGCATCACTAAAAATTTCCAAGCAGTAGTCGTCATACTTAATCTTGTTGATAGGTTTATTAATAGCGTGACACCACCAATCAAAGTCTAACTTCAGCGTCTGAGGTATGTTCATATAGCTATCAAAATTCTCTGGGTCATTGATTAAGCTGAGGTATTTTTGCCTTTCGAATTCTTTAGTGTAAAGCCGGCCATACTCTACTGCAGGACATGCCGAGTTAAGCAGGCCGATTAAACGCGCAAAATATCTTATTTTGCACCGGCGGACAGTCTTAAAATGATTCAATTCTTTCTTTATTTTATTTATTTTATCATCAGGCAAAGTAACTTGGAAATTTTTGGTGTCTATGATATAACCTAAAAATTTACACCTATTACTAGGTACTAGGTTGCTCTTCTCTTCATTTATAACGAAGCCTATAGATGTTAACAATTGCTTTGTAGCTATAATATTGTCCAAACAAGACTCAAATGTGCTTCCTAATAAGAGAAAGTCATCTAAATATACAGAGGACAGGTAACCACATGCTCTGAGCAATTTGGTGACTGGTTTCATTATCTAGGTAAACACAAAGGGAGCAGTACTAAGGCCAAATGGTAATACATTAAATTCATACAGCTTTAAATTGAATTCGAATCGAAGATATTTTCGTGAGTTATCATGTATACGTATTAAAAAATAAGCATCCTTTAGGTCTAGAGTACTCATGAAACATTTCTCAGAAACCAGTTTTAGAGCAGTTCTTAAGTCTTCGAGTTTGAAATGTTCTGTATCAATGAATTTATTAAAGTTTTTGAGATTAAGGATAAATCTGTGTTTACCGTTTGGCTTTGGAATTAAAAAAAAATTGTTGACAAATATTGTCCATTGCAAGGTTCACATTCAGAAATAGCGCCAGATTTTAACAAGTCTGCAATTGAATCTGAAATCTGAAGCTTTTCTTTAGTTGAGAAAGTTTTGCCTTTAGGAGCATGAACCTGCACCACGGGACGATGTGTAATTATCTCATACCCCGCTATCCAAGATAAAATAACCGGATCCGAGGTCAGTAATGACCATTGATAGTAGAAACGGGATAGTCTGCCAGTGTGACTCACCGATGTTCCATCTAGCGGCGGCTCGAGTACCTGTGGCGTGACGCTCGATACGATGTTCGCGAGCTGCTCGCATGCTGATTCCTGGAAGAAGCAGGCTCCCTGCTCTTCTGGCTCCCCTGATGCCTGCGATTCAGAGGAGGAGCCTTCCAGTTTAAATTATTTCTTTTAGGTTGGGCTCCTGTGTATTGCTGCGGTGTGTAAGGCTTGTTTTTAGGCCCAGAAACTTTATTAGAGGACGTTGGTAATTTCAGATCGGCTCCCGACTTCGAAATGGACTTGGCAGTTTTCAAGGTTTCGGCAAGTTCGGAACCGAATAGCATTTTATCTATGTTAGTTTTTTGTATTTGTTCTTTCATGTCTTTTTTCAGATTATATAAGATAAAGTTTCTTCGTGTGACCGAGTCTTGGTTTTGATTATCAGAGATTAAGCGGCAGGCATCCATTAATAGTTTTATTACTGGTGCGTCTTTGTCTTCTTTGGACATTAAGTTAGTGAGAGCCTCGGCAATACACGATATTGCTCGACCTAGTTGTTTTTGTTTCGACTCAATAGCTTTGTCTCGCTTTATTACTGTATCTGAGACCGCAGCTTTTATTTCTGGATTGAGTTCTGGGGCGTCAATCAAGGGACAGTTGCTAGGAGGTAAGTACCTGTCGTATAGCTCTTTACTAACTTCCTTGGCTAAGCCATTAGTTGCAATGTGCTGTAGTCGCTTTGCTAGATCGTTTTGAATTTCTTTTCCATATTGTTGGATTAATGACGGATCCTCACCCAGGATTTCTAGAAGAGTGTTGTCTAGAATCACGTCTCCTGTCTCCTCAGATAATTCTACAGGTTGCGATGGCGGAGCTATCTGCGTATCCAATAAAGGAGTATCTTCTACGGGAGAGGTGAGGGGTACTGTTTGCTGCACAGATGTTTGTGTAGGAGGTGCCCGTGGTGGTGTCGGCGTGGCGAGTTTTGACGATTGTCCAGGTATGTGTACTGCCGATCTTACGGTTTCAAAATGATTTATATCCTCTTCTGTTACCGAGTAATCATCATCTACTGGGAACGCGTCTGTAAATATATACTTATAAGCTGTTGATCATCTGCATAATTATATGATGATGTACACATTGGCAGAGTTGTAATTACGGCAAAGTGACAACCCCATAGGTTGCCCGCATTGCTCGTATATGTTCACGTCAGAACGTAAAGTGACAGTCCCACAAACTGCCCGCAGTACGAACCATACACGTGGAAAAAGTTAAATTGTAGACATTCATATTAAACTTTATTCAGGTATATATATATATTCACGTCAGTAAGCAAAGTGACAGCCCCAAAAACTGCCCGCAGTGCGAACCATACACGTGATAAGTAATGATTTGTCGTGCATATCCATAATTATTGTCCTTAATATGCTGAAAAAGATACTCGTATAAAATGTTAAAGGACTGACCTTCCGTGTCATAATCATGTCGGTGTCGTTTAATATTCTTCTCTAGCTTCTTTATCTTGTGAAGCAAATAATCGTAGTCACGATCTTTATGCTTTCTCTTACCCATTGTATGATAAGTAAGCAATAAAATTGTTGTTATAGAACGTGTCTACAGGCGTAGCACTGAAAATTGTGAATGATGGAAATGTCAGGTGTCAATACGTTTTAAATTTTTTACTTTTTCTATTCTCTCAAATTCAGTGTTTCAGGTCAAGCATTACGTGAAACTACATTGTGTTTATTTCTAATCTAGAAGACGAAGCAAAGAGGATAATTAAATATATACCTACATTTTGTTTATTTTAATATAAATCCTTTAATGCGTATATATTTTGGGGACAATCTTATTTTACAGACTAACGTAGCCCCAAATGAAGAAAAGCTTTTAATAATTATGGGAACCAAGCGGTGATAAACATACTTAAATATAATTAAGTAATTTAAATCCAAATAACTTGCTATATTCACATTCACATACAATAAAAACGTAACTCAAGGATTAATATTCATTATAAATACAGAAATACGTATGTATTTTTTATTTTCAATGTTTCCAGAGTTTCACATTAACATGTTTTAAATTAACCGGGTCACAAGCGTGGTAAAATACAAAAATAAATTTGCATGAGCATGTCACTGAAATATTTTGTGCAGAAAAATCTCAAAATATGCAAAAATATTCATAGAACCTAATAATCGTTTAGCAACACACTTAGGTTAAGGCGATAAATATAACAGCACTACGCGATTATATTGGCCTGAGGCCAATTTTAATTCCGAATGGAGTTGCATATCTCTACGAGATACGACTTCGCCCCTGTGTAAATATACGCTTCCGTGCTGTGGATCTGCGAGATTATATGCATGTGTTAAGAAATTGGACTTGCAGATGTTTTAGTGGGTGCAGCGTAGTTAATGTTACGCTATTTACAGTGTGCTACAGTTATTATAGGTACCTATACTTCTTCTTCAATTTAAGAGGTTTCCTCTTGTCGGTGGAGTATTTTTTCGTCTGCCTTGGTCTCTTGATACGACACGACACCATCTTTTTCTTTTATTTGGTCTACATAGCTACGTCTTGGTCTGCCCCTGCCTCTCTTTCCTTTTATCTTGCCTTCTACGACGGTTTTAAAGAAGTTGTCGTGCCGTATCAAATGTCCAATAATTTTTCCCCGTATATTGATGTTGAGGTACCTATTACTTGTATTAAATACAAGTACAACATATTTATCATACCAACGCAAGTGTATAAAATCCATAGGTAATACAGTCACCTACAATAATATGTTACACAATGAAGGCCGCAAAAATCTTCACAATCTTCTGACGACCGGTGTGGCCTAGTGGGTAGTGACCCTGCCTATGCAGCCGATTGTCCCGGGTTCGAATCCCGGTAAGTGCATTTATTTGTGTGATGACACAGATATTTGTTCCTGAGTCATGGTTGTTTTCTATGTATATAAGTATATATGTTACTGTAAAAGCCCGAAGTACGGCAAAACCTAGGTTTTACCGGTAAATCCTAGTTTTTACCGATGCCGATCGGTAAAAGCCCGAAATGTTAAATCTTACTAGTTTACTTCGGACTTTTACCAACACCAATATGGTAAATCCTAGGTCGAACCACTGCGACCGGTAAAGTTTGAATCATGCAGATTATTAGATGATAATTTTTAAGAAAAAAAACCGACTTCTATGGGGCCCGATGAAAGATTATGGTAGATGGTGCACTATGTAGAAAAGGAGGTAAAACCACCCACTTTTCTAGTAGCATTTCGTTTCTGTAAGGCTCGCAGTTCTAACCTAACCTAACCCACTTTTGTTCGGTTCTGTGAGGATCGCAGTTCAAACCTAACCTAACCCACTTAACGGCGCATGCGGTGCGGTGTACGGGGGTTTGAGCGGGAGGGGTTGAGAATCAGTGCATGATTCAAACTTTACCGGTCGCCGTGGTAAGACCTAGGATTTACCATATCGGTGTTGGTAAAAGCCCGAAGTAAACTAGTAAGATTTAACATTTCGGGCTTTTACCGATCGGCATCGGTAAAACCTAGGCCTTACCGGTAAATCCTAGGTTTTGCCGTACTTCGGGCTTTTACAGTAACATATATATTATATATATATCTTGTCTTAAGTACCCACACTTAGGTACTTAGGTAAACTAATGTCATCATTCAAAAAAAAAAAAACATTCCAACCTTAATTTGTAAAAAATTATGCAAGAAATAAAAGGCTTTTTTATTTTTATTTTTTATTTTGTAAGTACTTACAACACAAGCCTTCATGGGCTTACCGTGGGGCTTAGTCAATTCGTGTAAAAAAAATGTCCTATAATATTTATTTATTATTATTATTTATCTTATTAGCCATAAGAGCGTGTCACATATTTTTGCGGCCTTCGAAGAATAACATATTATTGCAGGTGACTGCATCGCTTTCTGTCTGTCTGTTACCTCTTCATGCTTAAACCGCTGACCCGATTTAGTATTATTATAGGAGTAGTTATTTAAACTTTTAACTGATTTTCAAGACCGAAGTGATCCCATAAGTGTACCGTGAACAAAGTTTTGTACGGAACACTAAAAACCGGACAAGGGCGAGTCAGACTCGCCCACCGAGGGTTCCGTACTTTTTAGTATTTGTTATTATAGCGGCAACAGAAATACATAATCTGTGAAAATTTCAACTGTCTAAGCTATAACGGTTCATGAGATACAGCCTGGTGACAGACAGACGGACAGACGGACAGTGGAGTCTTAGTAATAGCACAAATCATATACTTAATGCTAGTAATGGGGTCCCATTTGTACCCTTTGGGTACGGAACCCTAAAAACATCCTGAATAAATACAAAATGCTGTGCTGAACCTTAACTACCTATAAATAAGCAAACCTGAAAGAAAAGTCAGCTCATTTTTCGGGACGCGACTGTAGGCCGAGTGAAGATATAAAAATTGTTATCATTAACATCGTCTGTGAGAGAGCACAGTTCTTAGGTTGTCGTAAAAGTGCGCATTCTTTTGAATTCGGCTGCGTTCGACAGAATTAAGGAGATGGGGTCTACGACATTTCGTGCTGTGTTTTTTTTGTCTCTTTGGATGATTGTTATAATTCTCTACCACTGTACAATACAAACTAAAATTTGAGTAGATATTCTTCTTCTTCCTCGCGTTATCCCGGCATTTTTGCCTCGGCTCATGGGAGCCTGGGGTCCGTTTGACAACTAATCCTGAGAATTGGCGTAGGCACTAGTTTTTACGAAAGCGACTGCCATCGGACCTTCCAACCCAGAGGGGAAACTAGGCGTTGTTGGGATTAGTCCGGTTTCCTCACGATGTTTTCCTTCACCGAAGAGCGACTGGTAAATATCAAATGATATTTCGTACACATAAATTCCGAATAACTCATTGGTACGAGCCGGGGTTTGAACCCGCGACCTCCGGAATGAAAGTCGCTCTTACCGCTAGGCCACCAGCGCTTCCATTTAATTCCATCTAAAATTTGAACACATATACAGAAACTTTTTTACAATGATCAGCATTGCTGATCCGAGCTTAACCACAACACTCTAATAGTAAAGTAAAAGTGGGTGAACATTTAAACAACTAGAATTTTCAGCACGATCTATATCTAATTGACATAAATATAATTTTATTCGGCTCGTTTGCTAGCAAGGGAGCGAATGTTAGATAAATTTATGTGTTTGGTTCTAATATCAATACAACGGTTTGACGTCTGTTATATTCAAACCGGGTCATATTAATAATAGTCTGAACTAGTTGTCAACACCGTCAATAAATGAATCTGCTTCAATTAGAGAGAAAGAATTCGTAACCCAAATAAATTAGACATTTTACTGACTAACTAGTACTCCTAAAAAAAACAACGGGTTGCACTCCGGGAGTGCCGGCAGAAGTGAAAACTCAACGACATTGTAACTCAAAATATTAATAACATATAGTGCAAAATGTCTGCAACACTATGTGTAATTGATGTTAACGCCATCTAGCGTTGTATCGTCGCATTACTTGAAACCCCTAAGCACATCACTGTAAGTACTACTGGTACTACAGTTAGGTATATTAATACCAGTTTGAGGGAATCTCACTAGATGGCATTTAATTATAAAAAACAATGACATTGTCCGTCACACATCACGCAAGCGCACTGCGCCGCTTAAATGAAACAGCAGGCTCAGGCATACATTTTCGCCGCGCGATAGAAAGAGAGGAGAGACGCCTTACGCTGTCTCGAGTTTATCATTTTTTCCCCACCTCAAAAAGTGCACAGCGCCGCTAAAGAAATTTTCACTTCAAAAAAGTTTAAAAGGTAAACAATATCAACATGATCTGTCTTAGTGGTCTGTTCAATAGTTAATCGTTATATACTATTGAACAGACCACTAAGTTCAGTTCACTAAGAACAGATCACTAAGAACCCTCAGTTAAGTACGCTGGTATATTTATAGTGTAAGATCGCATTCACATCCGATTCTCTACAGATACATCACCGTAGTACACGTTGGTAAACGTCATAAACTCCAATCACATACGGCCATTAACGTCAATGTACATTCGGCCTTAGAATTGATCACGCCATCTATCAAAATTACAAGGCACTCGAAATCTAACATGGAGGTAACATAGTGTACATTACACAGGTGCTCTTAATATAGAATGGATGACCCGTTAGCCGGTTGTGGCAGATTATGGTCAGCTATTTGAGGCTTACTTTTTTGGCACGCCTGACATTTTCTTGCCACAACGTTACCTACATTATTGCGAGTGTTATTCAATGCAGGCTTGAACTGAGAAACATTCAACCGCTCCGGTAACAAAATGTTCGCCTACCATTGAGGTATATAACTAGAGTCGACATCTCGAACCAATTGTGTCCGCCATGTGTCTGCCATTGTCGGCGTTTGACGTCTGTCACTAAGGTGAAGAATAAGCGTATCTAGGCCAGAGGCGAAACTGTTATGACAACTGCTCATATTCTGCCTACGTACACTGGTTATTTTTTAATGACCTGTAATATTATACTACGTGAATATATAGGTGATACCGAGCAACTTTTCTAATGGGAACAACCACTAAAAAGTAAACTTGAATATAATTTACCTTTTTTATAACTTTTATTATATATCGCACGGGTGAAAACGAGTATTCTTTCCTAAAATATTATTTCTATACAATATTCTAAGTACATACTTGTATCACGGACTATATTCAATTTTTTAACGATTCATCACATTTTCTATTTGATTCTCGGTAACAATTTTGCACTTACCATCCTTAATGCAACATAAATATATTATAAAATACGTTATTATAACTAAAGCATTCAATAAATAACGAGAAAAAAATATATTTCGTAACTTTTGTGCAATTAACCAACAACGTATACATCCATTTCGTAGGTAGGTACCAATGTGTCACGTCTGAGAAAATTAATCTTTGTGCCGAAGAAAATGGCTTCCAGCCGCGAATGTTCGAAAGTGACGTTTCGTGATAAACTAAATTATCGTAAATCAACAGTTATTCGATTGCTTACCGGTGAAATGTTATTCCATCGCTTTTATTATATTTTCTTGTGCTATTTTTGCAACTTTTCAACACGCACGACGGCGCTTTTTAATATTTTTTTTTTTAATTTTCTGTATATGTGTGGCATCTCGTCAGTGGTCGATGACGTACTAAAAGCAAAGAAGTGCATGCACTTCTCTGAAGTGCGGAAACATTTTGTTCGAGATGTCGACTCTAGTTTACATAATACCTCAGTGTCGCAGACCCTAACCATTAACCACCAGCTGATGCATAATCCATCGCTTTATAGTGAGCTGTTTTTATTCATTTATCAAGATATCTTCTTCTATAATTTGATTGATCTAGAATGAGGCACTGGAGGCAGTAACTATAAAATCTGTTAATGGATCGCATGATACCTTTCACATTGTTATTTTTCTATTAAAGATACTCATATTCCATAACAGCCCAATAAAAACATCTTTGACGTACACAAAATATCTATTTTAAATAAAAAAAACCTCATCCACATTACAGACAACCCGAATAAAAAGCAATGTCAGTAGATGAATGTTCTTTCATGACTCATTAAAACCGGCCGGTCTCCGCAATTCCTTATTATTTTGTGCCCCCACTTTGTCCGGCTTGTTTGTTCGAGTTTTCATTTCCGGTAATATTTCAGGGGATATCATTGGCTTTAACTTTTTATTTACGTTTCAAAATGGACGCAGTTTTGTCACGACTAGCTGTTTTTAGTTAGGCTCTTACTTTATCCAGTTGTTCCGTGAATTTATAAGTGCAGGCTGGAGCGCATACAAAATAAGTTTGTGAGGTTTTCAAATACCTGAAATGTGTTTACGCGTGTGTGTGTTTACTCGTTTTACCCTGATGTACCTACCCAACTTTGTTTAGGGTATAACCAGTTGGAGGTTAGGCGGGAGCTTGCTCTAGCGTCTTTTATATTTAAACTATTGCGCGGTAGGATCAGTAATAAAATAACGCAGAGGTAAAAAAAAGGTAAAAAAAAAACCCGGAGGAAAAAAAAAACTGGCCACGGGGAGCCTGTGCGTGTACTACTGCACGAGGCGCCGCGGCGCCGTGGACGAGAGCCTTGCGCACGCGCAATGAAGTTGCTAAATACACCTGCTACCAGGATTTATGTGTTCCATTGTTCTCAGAATGATTTCATCAAAGTCACTTTGTTTGTGTTATGTTATACTTCTAAGAAATAAAATTATAAGTTTTATAACCTACTTACCTATGTAATGTGTCTCTAGATTACCTACTATTTGCTACACTATCGCATTGGGCGACTGTAATGATAGCTGTGCCGTTATTATAAATACATAACTTGCCTCTTTGAAAATATCGTTGAAATGCTATAAAATGTGATATCTATCTACATTCCGACGTGCCTCTAGCAAAGAATATTACTCTCCGGCACTATGGGCCTTACATTACGATAGACACCCGGGCAGTTTAAACGTCAACCACCGCACATAAACTAACCCCCCGAACTCCCGAAATATGAGCTACTCCGCCGCTACAGAAATCCTGAATATTGAAAGCAACCCCACTATTCAAGTAAATATTGCTGATTCAGTGTCGGTCTCTGTCGGTAAAATCTTACTCGTAAGTGGGCATTGCGAGAGTAGCGGCGCGATTCGGGAAACGAATTAGAGATTCACTAGATATGAAATAGTAAAGATATGTGACGTTCCACGGCAAAAGGTACCATTGCACCGGCTGACTATTGGAGCGGCGTTAATAATAGCGTAAGCGCCAGCCGCCATAAGGTACCTTTTGCCGTGGAACGTCACATATCTTTACTATTCCATATCTAGTGAATCTATAATTCATTTCCCGAATCGCGCCGTAGGTAAGTTTATTTTATTCTTCTAAACTAGTTTTAAACAAAGAAGGTTTCAATGTTTCTGCATTGTTTTAAGTTCTCTGCCTTTCCCTAGTATCATGTTAAATCTATAAGAGCGCCATTTACAATTAGTTTACAACGCCTTCATTATAGTGTAAATAGTGTAATGAATTTACCTCAAAGCCCTATCATATAGCTTTTCACATCACCTATTCGGAAAATGGGTTATTTTACCTGCTAGGAGGGATCAAAGTGACACATTTCTTCTTGCTAAGATGAACATAAGTGGCATTTTTCTGTTCTAGGATTTTTACTTTATTCATGCTATTTTTTGTAGCTAAAACAATATTCTGAAACATAATTATTTCCTCATAGGTGATGTGAAAAGCAGCAGTTAGGTATGTGTGTCATGGTAGGTAGCAAAATTATTTCACTTGAATCCCTCTCTACGCTCTTAATCTTTGACTTTAGGCATAGTTCCATTTGTATGGAAATCGTCACCGCCACGCGCTATAAATTATTTTTTTATTACGAAAAAATGTATGAATGCCTACTATAAAGTGATATTTTTCAGAATAAAAAATACATGGGCTACATCGTCCAATTTATTATTTAGTGCAAATCACCACACTGTCATTGTAACATCCAAAATTGACACAAAAAATTACGTATCATTTTCATTTTTTGTACAAAAATCATTTTTTTGTATGGAAAGGTACAATAATTATTTCAAAAATGAATTCCTCGTCCCTAAATTATACGAAAATGATATATTACCTGCCCTAGTTGCCAAGAACAGGAAGAAATATAGCATAGATTGGACCTGGGGAGCCGACCCTTTCACCCCCCTTTTTGGGGGGTATGCACGGTACGATATTTTGGCTACCGGGGCAAATCAGCTTTGTTTGACCTAAGGAACAATCGTGCCAAGCGGCATCGCCTGAGCTGTGACTAAAGTGCATGCTAAATGACCTTACTCAACCTACTAAATTAGCTTGTAATGATTGAAGGTTAGGTGCTAACTAATTAAGGTCTATGTGTTTACTGAAACATTACAGAAATATGAAAGACGTTTGTTTGTAAACCAGATACGGATTACCAATACCGATAATAGACGATACCGATAAAAATACAGAACAACAATTAACATTTTACTACCTACTCAGTGAAAAAGTGAAAATATTTGGTGTTTGTGGTGTTTTTTGTTTACTGTTTAAATGTCAGGTACTTATCAGTTGCCACTTATAATAGGTAATTCAATTACCCGACAAGAAAACATGGATTAAACACTAAACTGAGTACATTTTTTTTTTCATATTCACCTGCCTGTCACAATATCCCGGAGGCAATTTCCTTGTTATGCAGTACAGAGGAAAAATAATAAGCTCAAAAATAAATTAGGTATTCGATCGCAATTCGATAAGCCCGCGTAATAGGAATATTCACTTTGATCATAAATAACGTTTGAGATCAACAATGATTTTTATTTTTTAATTTCGAAGGGTTTTAGGTGTCGAGGTCCCCTTTACATTCAATTTCTTTTTGAATGTAGGACGGTAGGTATTTTCCCTTTTTACTTTTTACGGCATTAAATAGAATTTAATCAGCCTACTATTGTTACAAGTGTGATATTTTTTTTGAATTTCGATTCGGATGTTTGGATATATGTCCTCCATCACGCAAAAATGGATTAACGGATTTTAATGAAAATGTCATACCTACCTAAGATAGTTTTTAGCCTGGAAAAGGAAATAGTTTACATGCTTGAATCCATTCCCTGAGTGATTGCCAAAATGTGGTCCTATGAGGATCATACTTTAGTACGAGAGTACTAAAGGAAAGCGATGGTTTACGATAAAATTGGGGGCACAGGCTACTTTGAAATACATTTACTATATATTTATACTATACCTACTGCAATGTTAATATGTTATATTACTTTATTATTTCCTTTATTCATCTTAAATCTTAGATTAGGTTTTTATAACAATATGTATTACGCGCCATGTTCAGGACCATCGCCTTCTGCAACTGATTCTAATAATGTATGTAGTTATATACCTCTCTAGGTATTCCTATTCGCCTTATTTACTGACACGTGCCCATTCTGAAATTTGTTTTCCATGTTAGATAGCCATCCTATTTTATTGACTTAATTTTATTTGCCCGCTATTAAAAAACTCGTAACTTAGTGCTCTCTTGGTACTACAGAAACTAATAAGAAAGTTGCATTTTAATGACATATTATGTGGCAAAGTAATCTGATGGAAATTTCGAGTTGTTTGTTCGTGTTAGCTGATAGAATTGACTTTTAAGTGATGATTTTGAATGATAAATATTTAATTACGTTCATTCGAATTTGAATTGTAGTATTTGTCTCGCGCTGGTGTGGTCAAAAAAATTGTGTTTCACTCGGGAGCAATGTTTGTTTAAGCCTGAGCCTTAAAACCCTCTCAAGATTCCACTTTTCGAACAACTCGCTACGCTCGTGGTTCAACTTTGAAGTATTTCACTTTGTGCAGATATCAAAAGTAGCACTTTAAACAACTGCTTTGTAAAACAAATAACTATTATAATTTAAGTAGGTAAGCTAAACGTAAGTAATTAACGAAACAAATGATTTTCAGATTTAAGTTGTTATGTGCATTGGTATTATTATGGTGTAAGTATATCTGTTAATCGCCTCCTAACTGGTCAATGATTTGAAGATTACAATATTTAAGTGCAATTTAGGTAATTTTATCCTCTTCAAAGCAAAATTACCCAACAGAATGGATGTTCATAACCTCTCTCTTACCGAAAATTGCAACGGAATTGAGAAAAAGGCTGGCTGGTCGCATATGTCTCGGCTATTGGCATGGTTCCACTGATTCGGCTACTCCACCGCTGCGGCTTCGTACATCAGCGCTGAGCACCGTGATGGGCATTTAGTTGTACATTGCTTCGTTACAATAATTTATCTTTTGCTCTATGAATAATTTACTTTTGCATACCTAAAAAAACGTGGAAAGTTTAAACGGAAGGATTAACGAGATAATATATTTAAGTGCTTCAAAATAAAAACTTGTCAAGAGGGTGTTTTTGTGTCTATTTTTTTTGAGTTGTTTACATACTCATAATTATATTTCGTAAGACGTAGGAAGCGAGGGGAGGCCTTTGCCCAGCAGTGGGACACTTAACCAGGCTAAAAAAAAAAAAGACGTAAAGCCAAATTTATAGGTATATTGTAATGTTTTTTTATTTCCATAATGAGGTTCGCTATAATTTGCACAAATTGCTTCTAGTTAATCATTGACTTAATTACCTAAATAATTTTCATCATCTTTCATCTTCATAATCATCTTTTCTGCTATGCGCTAAAGTTGACTGGTATCACCTAATATCATTAAGTTCGCCTTTTGTACATTAAGTTTTTCTTTTGTGCAATACCTAATGCTTAAATAAATAAATGACTTATAATAATTTTACATTAAGCACGGCTTTCAAATGGCTTCAATGCACTCAAAACAATTGAAAAACTTCGCGCTGTCGAAGTTTAACTTAGTGAAGGGCAGGTCAAGCGGTAGCCAAATCGATTGAAGTGGAGGCCCCAGGCAGATTCATGTAGCTTGCGCCAATGCTGTTTAGGTTAGCTTAGAATTGTTTGAACAGGTTTTGAAAATAAGCCAGCCTTTGTCGTGGAACAATTTGAGGTAGTTTGTAGTGCGCTTTTGTTACTCGAAGGCTTTATTGTCAAGTAAAGGCTTATAAAGTTTTGAGAACGACGACGAGTTCTAAGAAAGTACGAACATAATACATAAGTAATAATATTGACAAACGTGTATACTTGTATAGGTACAGTAGTTTACTTATTAACAAGGAAACGCCAATTACTTATAGGTACTATTCATCTTTAACGAATGTTTGACAAAATAGGTAAGAGGTGATAAATTGATAATTACGTAAATATTTGCTACAAGACATTTGGTAATTACACTTCCTTTTCTGTAATTTTATTGTGGTGCTGCTTTTCTTTTTCCCATCAAATGATAGTACATAGTACCTATGTACCTACCTGTACTATCCTGTCAGAAAGTATTCACTCTGTAACCCTACCGTACCTACCATGCTAGGTAAAACAAATATATAATAAGAAAAAACTGCTTAACCCAGTGTATTTCGGGAATTTATATTGTATGTCAACTTTTCAATCCAAGTATCCATTAGCATGACGCTGACTCGTCGTACTTTCCTCGTTCCTGAACATTCATCTAAACATATTTTCCTGTTCATTATTCCTACATTTTCATTGCCAGACAAATATACCTATCTGGAAATATTATCTTAATAAAACCACGGGACTGACATTGACAAATACTAGGGAGGCCAATTCCTTTATTGCAAGTTTTTATCATGCCAAGTTTGACGTCATAAAGTGAAAACAAATAACTTCGGACGTGGGTTGGTCGTGGGAAACATTTTGTTTTGCACAGCTTTTGGGTACAGTTTCCATTTATATTTATTCCATTTTTCCATTAAATTATGTAATTATTTCATTTTTATTGTATAATAATATTTATGTTATTTTTTTGGGCTTGTAAAATGTTAAAGGACTTAATTTATTCTTATTTTGTGATAATTGGTAAGGTAATTTTTCGTATTAAATATAGGTAACCGTTCCGATCCCATAGGTAGGTACTTGTTTCTTGTGTTTGTCCATAGCTTTATTGTACTTTTTTTACAACCTCCATAATCTCAGCTCAACGGAACCCTGTTAGTTATTTATGTAACAAAATGAAACTTAGCATGATACAGCTACAAACGTTGACTGTTCTGAAAAAAGAATGTCTTTGTTTACGTGAGCATTGAAGGGCTCTGTATTGTTTTCAGGAGCGCTTAAAACGCGGCAACAAGAAAAAAAGAAGTATGATGAAAAATCAAGAAATCAAGAAGTATCAAAAGTTTTTTTTTATTAGGTATGCTAACTATCCAGTTACCCTAAGTAATCGTACAGTTATGACAACTATTACAAGCTATAAGATAAGACGCGATAAACCCTTGCCCGACCTATGTAGGTACTTTGTACACTAAGAAAAAATTACCACGTATCAGCCGAAAAAAACACCAAATGAATTATTGGCGTCTAGAAATCTTGCCCTTTGCCAATTTCTTAATCAACGCTCGTTTATTATCGTCGTAATTTTTATAAGTAAAGGTTTCAACTTCGAAAACCGCTGACTAAACTCATGTAAAGTATATACTCACATACCTATACTTAATCTAGAATATGTCTAACCACTTCAGCAGTTCATATTAATCTTTTCCTAACATTTAAAGGAATTTCCCACGTTCTCGGGTTTTCCTTATTCACTGCGAATCCTCAGGCACCCCATCGCACTTGGCAATACAATAAAACGGTGATCTGAATCGTCAGGTACGCACAATGGCGAGTGAAAGTTTCCGGCGAAAGCAATTTCCTGTCATATTGCAATATACTAGATAACGGAAAGAGCGGAGTTCCCGATTATTTCGAGCCGAATATTGAGACAGATTTTGCCCCGACTCCGATCTCGCCAAATCTATGTGTAAATAAAGTATTTTAAGAAGCGGAAAGTAAGACTAATTTTTAGGAATCTAACTAATATGTAAGATTTTGTGAATTGTTTGATTTAGGGGTGGGAAAAAATAATCGTTTATGGAGAAAAATAATTAAAAATTTATGTTTTGTTTCACTGCCATTTAGTCGAAGAACTAAATAGTTCAGGAAGTTATTATATTGCAGAAAAAATTAAAAAAATCATCGTTACGGGCAAGACTCGAACTTGAAACCTTTCGGCATACCATTGTTTTCTTTATGGAAATGTTAGACGACTAGTCCGATCGTGTCCTGTACACTCTTGACTATGGAAATTTGAAAATAAGCAGCTGGACTGGCTACAGCGAGATTATTGGTTTTAACAGAAGTTATAACGTGTAGCGTGAACTTATAAAGGACTATTACACTGGTGGGCACTGAGACCTAGGGAACATCAGGGCAATAACATGTTAAATACAAAAATACACATTATATAGTCCTGAGTCCGCATTAAGGTGGCGTGAGGCCCACAAGTAGACCAAACCCTCGTGTTTAATGTATATGTATAAGAGAGATGCCTGTAGTGAGACGTGGCTGATGATCATAACATAACGATGCAGACAATGGAAATACCAACATCGTTAATTTTTTTTCCGCATGTTATAATAAAGACGCACATTTTCCTAGCGATAATGATGTAATTGGTTTTGACCTTTTGGCCATTAGATAGTAGATATAACAAACCCAAATTTACGAGTTCATCTGCCGATAGCCTGCTGGGGCTATTAACACATAAACGATACAGGTAATAATATGACAGTAAGCTGGGTTGGCCGATCACAATCATGCTGTAGATCAGTCCATTAGATATATTAATGTTAATTAGTTTTTGCTACCTTTATACCATCTGGGATTTGAACATTAAGCAGTAAATTATGTAGCTTTCTTGAAATCAAAATGAAAATATAGGTAATAACATGTCTACCTACTCTAAAAAATTGTTTAATTTTAAATATTTGTCTCAATATTCTTTTTTGGTTTGGATTTTTCCTAGCCACCGAAAGTCACCGAATCTACGAATGTAAACATACTTTTTTCAAGCTGTTCACCTTTGGTTTCCATCAGAAATCCATTTTAGGGCCACACGCCATTAGCTAATGTGCTTATGCTTTGAGGCAATGACGCGACAAAATGTGATTTCATTCGCACAGCGGCACGTCTTTGTACTCCATAGAGATGAATAAATGGAAGCTGAAAGTAAGGTGCGTATAAAAATTACCACATACCATGTCTGTCGTGGCATGTGGTATTTTTTTCATTATTTTACAGTAAATTGTCTGATACTGATAAATTTTTAGTTCTGTACTCAAATAAGAACCCTTATTGTTTCGCTGATATCGCTTTGTCCGTATGTCTGTCCATCCGCAAGTTATCTTAGTATTCTTAATGAATGTTAGTACGTATTACAAAGCCGGGTTAGACGTCCGAATGCTACTTAGTTATTTAAGAGATCTGCCTTCACTTCCGACATCTTAAATCATTCTAACCATACCAATTATTTAGACAAAATCGTAAATGAAATGGGAGAAAACGCACCCGGAAAATGTAAGAGACCCAAAGAAACTAGGTTATTCTCGATAACATCAGATCATTGTACCCCTTTCTTTATTACAAGTGAATCAATAACTGTCACCAGCAGGCCGTAAGTAGAGGGCCAAGACCTTTAGTAAGTAGTAATATTGATAGAACGCCCGTTGGCCTCATATACGTTCGTTTCTATAGAAAAGCACCGACGTCCTGAGATGATCTAGACTGATTGAGATAGAATTGCTTTTATTTCTGTCAAACATTATGTAAGTACCTACCCAAAACGATAAAATGTATTTATAATAAAAATACCAAGCTTATTAGAAGTGAGTTTTGTCTTGTAGGAATAATAGTACATTACTACTGATAAATATAGGGCCGAGGAGACATATATTATACAACAACTACAGAGGCCGGGACGAAAGGGGTTGCCGGCCGAAGACATATAGACGGCCGAGCGAAGCGAGGCCGTATAGGTCTGAGCGCGGGCAACCCCATTTCCCGCCGAGGTATGTATAGTGCTTTTCTCAAACATGCAATGAAATAAATAACATAAAAAATCCACGAAACCCAAGTTTTATTTATAGAAAAAACTAAAAGTAAACTACACCCAAAATATAACCAACACGTACCTATATCATTATCACGCGTATGTTTTACACGAGTCGTGTATTTTTACTACCCGTATATTTTCATGTATTCTTTTATTTTTTCGCCTTGTATCCGTCTGACTGTCATTTTCGTCACATAAGTTTACATAGTCTTTCATGTTGATATCATGTTTCACATACATCGTTGCTTTATGCACGGAGTAAATAAGTATAATTTCCACAGTGTTGACGAATTTGTAGTTACATCCATTTAAAATATGCCACAAAACTGTTTCTAATAAACTGTAAGCCATTTTTCTTAGTTTCTCAAATAATAAAATTGCCATAAGCAACCATATACATACTTCGTCTTTGACTTGGCGGCAGAGGCAGCAAGTTATTAAAATCAATTCTGCTTACGCTGCCAATTCCAACGCCTACGATTACAATTAATATTAATTTCATTATTTCGTCGGAACTCATATTAAAGTCAAAAAATCAACAACGCACCATAAATCCAATAAAACAGAATGAATATTTTTCAACTTTACCTCCATAACAATTTAAAAAATATAACTACGCGTGTTTGAGTAGACCTTTTGACCGCTAACGTTTAGATGAAATATTTGAAATGTTTTTATTTGTGTAGTTAAATTTATAATTTAATATTATAAAATTATAGAATGTATTATTTATTAAGTTCATGTTGATTTTATACAAATAAAACTGCAAATTATAGCAAACATTGTTTTTTGTTTTTTTTTTTTATAGGCGTAGTGGCAGTGTCATTACGAATCACAAAGCAAATACTGCCTCTATTTTTTTTTAATGGATGAATGCTACGATGCTGTGTCACAAATATCTGTGAAATGAAAATTAAAAAAGAGGACTTTGCCGGCCTAGGCCTGCAAGATGTGTATGAAATTCCATTAACGACCTTTTGTCCTAGCCGCTCCTGAAACGTCATACTTCGCAGCCTATTATAAGGAACATAACATCAATATTTCATTGCATGTTTGAGAAAAAATATTTACAAATAGCGGACAATAATGATGGGTACCAATGAATTGTGATGAAGATAAATCTTAAAATAGAATACCTAAAGTCATTCTTTCGAATTCCTATTTTATTGATAGGTATCTGATATTTAGTAGATTGTATTGTACATCGCAAAAAATGTTTCATAAAAAAACAAGATAGAAACTGACAACATGCCAGGCGGTCTTATCGTTTAAGGTGGTTCGATTTTCATACAAAGTTCAATTTGATTGCATTAAGGAACTACACATTATTACTACATAAGTAATTATTTTCGCATTTATCTACTTTCGAGTATTCGTTTGCGCTAAATTAATAGAAAATCTTTGTTTCATACAGAAATCATGCAAAAATCATAGTTAACTTTTCATCAATTTTACGTATGTGTGTGTCACAAATGTCGTGTACGGATACATTTGCGATGTTGCCATATCATTTCCGACGTTGCCAGGCTGACCACGGCGCGAATTTAGAGTGCCGTCATGTTTAATGCAATTTTGTTGACACTGACACTTGACAGGTACTTAATTGACCGAAGCGAGAATAAGTACCCGAAGTTCGTCAGCTTAGCTAAGAACTATTATGGTGTGTTTTGCAAACAGTCGCTTTTTTGCTTACAAACGGAAGGCTCGCCGTTCGATCCCCAGTCATTGTATGCTGGGACATAACTTTTTGTATTTTTTTACACCTAAATTTCGTATTGTTTTTTTTTTATTATATTTTCTTATTTTCAAAAATCGATTGATTAAGTATGGGCTAAGCGTATTCGTTTAATTTTTACAAAGATAATTAGAAATTATACTCTACCTAATCTCTTCGATTTTTACAATCAGGACATCCTCACTGCAATAAAAAGAAATGTACTTATAAAATTTCCTGTGGTTGAATGAATGAAAAACACAATTATTACAAGTTACTTACCAGGTAAGTATAAATTATAACTTGATTATAACTTTATTAGAATCCATATTGTTGCATCATCTTTCTTCCTATTACATTAGAGATTTTTTCCTATCATGATTCATGATATTATATTTCTTTCAAGTACAGGGACTACTACCTACACTAAATATGAAAAAATGTACTGTACTTGAATTCAAAATAAAAAAAGTTATAATAAATGTTTTCATTTTATTTTACAATTACCTACTACTTTATTAGAGGCTGGGGCAGTAAGGGATTGCTTTACTTGTTGAACTAAATATTAGCGCATTAAAAAAACTGATACCTGACACTTACAAACCTGGACTTCCTTGGGCTCTTTCTACCAAGAATCGTCAGTATTCTCCATCCTAGCATAAAACCAATTTTAGTATCAAAAATGTTTCCCAGCCTGCTTGAAATATCGGAAACTAAAACTTCTATACAAATATTTGGGACATAGTTTTTATATTATTAGCATCAGGATTCAACAAGAATAAGCTAGTGATTCTGAGTTGGAAGAACCCAAAAAGATCATAATCTGTGAAAATCAGGTATTGAATATTTTTTTAGAAAACGTTGATAAAGTAATTTATTGATAATTTAATGAAAGAGCGTGCGACTTACAATCCGGAGGTCGTGGGTTCTAACTCCGGCTCGTACCAATGATTTTTCGGAACTTTTGTACGAAATATCATTTGATACCTATTTACCAGTCGCTTTTCGTTGAAAGAAAACAATGTGAGGAAACCGGACTAATCCCAATAAGGCCTAGTTTACTCTCTGAGTTGGAAGGTCCGGGCAGTCGCTTTCGTAAAAACTAGTGCCCACGCCAATTCTGGGATTAGTTGCCAAGCGGACCCCACGCAAGGAAGAAGAGATTGAATATCTGGGAGACCGACCAAAGCTCAGAAAACATAAAAACTCTCAAATGCGCGTTTTCTCACAGATCAGACCTAGCTAAGAGATCAAACCCCTTATCGCAAATTTCATCGAAATCGTTAGAGCCGTTTCCGATATCACCCAAATATATAAATAAATATATATGTAATAATTGCTCGTTTAAAGGTAAGATAACACAAAAAGGACAAAATAAACAAAACGAAGTTATACCTACTCGCACCAGTCTTGAACCCCAATCCTCGTGCACGTATTTCCACGAACATACCGCAACGCTATTGCAGCATAGTTACTCTGTGTGAAATTGTCTACTAGAAGGATCACGGAAACACTGTTTGTATGTGCGAGTAATAGTAGGAAAAAGCGTGACAGCAACACTCCGTCGACCTTAAATGGTGGTTTTTGCACAATGAAGTATTCAATGTTTATTTTAATAGTTCAATATTTCCTTAAAGAATGCGCTATTCATACTTTTAAGTCAGTATTTAAATACCAAGACCATTCCTCAAAAAAATAAAACCTGACATTTTGCGAAAGTGGCGCCATCTAGCGAGGGTTAAGCTTTGAATAACCTAGTCGAACCACCTTAAAAGCGATCTCTTCTACACAATTATTCTGGAATACGTCGTTAAATTGGCAAACGCAACATGCAAATAGCTGGATAAATGTTATTACGTCATGTTATTAATACTCCACTTTAGCTTTCTATCGATAAATTGGTCAGTCTGTATGGCTCGTTTCCTACATCATTATTTTTCACCAAATGGTAGAAAATTTTCCATCTTTGAATTTAGAGCAAATCCGCGTGACATGGCGTCGAGATAAGCGTTAATTGGGTTAGGTATGCATTTCACAAAATTTATCGATGATTTTTCGCAAAATTGGCATTACGGTCGCCATATTGAAGAACTAATTAAAACTCAAAGAGGTCTCTAGTAAAATATGGTGTTATTAGTCTAGTCGCGATATTTGCGCGGCGGCCATTAGAACTGTGGGAAAGCCCCTGTGTTTACCCAGCCTTCCTCCTTCCGGCATCGTGCGCTCAGCTGAAGAGAGAGATGTTATTGCACGGAAGGAGTAGTTACCTAGAGTTGAATATGATATTGTATTTGCAAGTTTTCACTCGTAAGTGCGTGGTAATCACAACAACTCGTTTTACATTAAGTAGGTATTATCCGTTAAAGAAATTACACATTTTTTAAAAGATTTTATTAAATATTACAACGCGCGCGCGCACGTGCACGTCTACGCACACGCATCCGGTGTGCACAGGCCTTTACAAAGGTTTATTATTTTTTATTGCCCTTAACCATACTTTATTAACCAGTATAAATACAGCCATTACCTATGTTGCACACAAGCTGATTATTGTCTACAGGAGTGACCATTTTAAATATGTTATGACCGAGTTTTAAATTATTTCTTTAGTCTAATTGTTGCGCTTACATATGAAAATGTAAACAGTGTTCGGGCGCCACCCGCGACTGGTAAACTGGTTTTTCAAGTATACCTAATGGCCGATTTTCTGATAATAGCTGAAAATGATGTGAAAATGTCTTCGCTCTCGTTTAATATCGGCGTGTACACAACGTTATATCGATGACATAGAAGCCGTCCGGTAACCGAGCCGCACCCGTTAAGTGAGCACTTAGCTCAGTCGCGTTAAATTACAGCAGTCTAAAAAACAACGAGATTGCGGACGAGCTATCTGTACCACGTTTTTTGAGTGCTAAATTTGACTAAATGACGTTGCTTAATCGACCGACATGATTTAATTTTCTTAAGTCTTCTGATATATTATTTTGAAACGAGATTAAAGGTTCAAACTTGAGTAGAATCAGTACCTACATACTCCTATAAACCTACACTTCAACCTAACTTAACCTCGCAATCGCAGCTCGTAACTCTCATTGAGGCAGATGAGGTGCTAGTAACGGGGAGCTACGCCTAGAGCAAGGGCCTTAGCATCAATTTACATGTGTGTTATTGCCTACACCATTCTTGCAGGCGCTCGGTCGTTTTCGGACCCTTCTGTTATTGTAAAAACCTTTGACAGACGAGATAGTAAAGTAGTAAGTAGTTTATATGACAAGCAGTAATTCTATCGATTTATGAGTGAATTGCAAAAAAAGTGTACATAGTTAAGCACCTGTAATTAGTCTGAATTGATTCCATTGTGTTACGACAGTTAAGCCATTTCTATTTAAGTTAGCATGAAAGTGTGTTAGCGTATGCTATAGACTTATATGTGTACGAATGAAGTACAATAAATACAATACAATACAATTTACATAGTTAATTTTCGTAACACAAATGAATCAATTAAGTTAAGACTAATCACAGCTTCTTAACTACGCTTAATAACGTACAATTTTTTTGCAATTCACTCTTATGTTCCAGCAGAATAGGTTTTCGTTGGATACCTACGACATCGTACATAAGTTTTATAGGTAGTTTGACGATTTATTTATTTTCTATAAAGATTGAAAAACGAATGCAAGATTGTAAGAGTATAAGCCTAGTGGCGTAATGTAGGAAAGTGTTACCTATGCCTAGGTATATAAAATATAAATGCAGTCTATGCAGCAGCCCTATTGTTATTTTTGGTTAGCCTAACGTAGCGTCCTACTACTGCGCAATAAAGGCCTTCCCTCGTTTCCTCCACTTAACCCTGTCGTTTGTACTTTCCCGCTAATCCGGATAAAATGCGTCCATGTCTTCCCGCCATCTCCTTTTCGATCTGCCTACACCTCGGCCTGCACCATCTATGGTGTTCCGTGGGTCCCACTTAAGTAATAGGTAATAGCTTTTTATAAGTATAAAATTAATTACACAACTCCCATATATTGGTAGGTTTTATAGCTGCAGTTCACTTTATTAATATCACTATTTTCCACAACATTAGGTTTGATCTGCATAATATATTAGCTTAGTTATTAACTCTTAATAGCTCCTTGTAACGTCAGTTGGAAGACGTTCTGCCATCAAAACTGACTCACAAACATATAAAAACTCCATAATAACATTAATAACTTTATAAGATGTCAATAGTATCGGCTACTTACGCCATAAACCATGTTATCCGAACATAAAATGTAATATATCTGCCCGCGTTTATTGTATGAATTTAGGTTTAGGAGATATATTTAGTTATAGGTACTAGAACCGATATTATGGCCACCAACATGGCTAATACAAAAATGGCGCCTAATGATTTTTCACAGTTTCATGTGGTTTGCCCTAATAATTAGAAATAAATTTTAAAGAAAGTCATCTCTAACATGATAAAAGTGCAAAGAACAGGAGGTTAGGTACTGCCAACAATAATGAACGTGAAGTGACTGTTTTGTAAAACTGAAGTGTTTCTTATTTATTAGTTAGGAGAAAGCAGAAAGTCGTATGTGAGAAACAGTAGGTATATTTTACACAAACTACTGATATATACATCCATTATTGTAAGTACTCGCTACATTATTAGAGTTATGAAAGGTGCTCTCTTAGTGGGAAAACTTAAAAGCCAGGCAATATAATACTTACAAATATAATGGAAGTGCTTCTTCCATAGATCGCTTTCCGTATACAAGGCCGTTTATCTTAGTCGCTTTATCGCCTGTGGCTTCTTACATAGCGTATAAGGAATTATGAATAATGGAGGAGTTTGAAACGTATACCTAGTGAATTTTATTTATAACTTGTAGACTTTCAAAAGAAGTGTTGCTATACTTTAATCGCTTTGAGCTGTAGGTAGTTACTCTAATGTATTACCACTTTGTCGGCGTTAATATCCATTCAAATTAGAGCTTCATAGAATTAATAAACGTAACATAACAATAAAACGTTTGATCTTAGTTTAATCTTTTGGACGCCAATGACCGATATATCCGCACCGCAGGTTCAACACCAAAGACTGATTAATCGGTCACAGTCCACAGAGCAACATAGACCTACGTGCATATGCATAAAGTTCAATTTCAGTTTTGACACTTCGGTGACGTGGCGTCCGCGTGACAGTTTTTGTGTTTGACACGGCGTCGAAAAGGTTAATATTTGGTGCGATCATAAATGAATGTGAAGAACTTTTTTTCTATAATTATATTTAAAAAATATTCTCATCGTTTGCACCAAACTAGATTAATTGGGTTCCCTCACACTTGCAATTTAATGGTATATGGTCGGTTGTGTGCCAGAAAGCGGCCAGTATTAAACTATCGCATTACGCCGGGAATATTCATGAACACCGCTGCGCGTTTGTCCCGTCTTAGCCCGATGCAAATGCATTTTCGGGGTAAAACTGTAAAGCCCACTGAATATCCCTAAAAGGTCGACGCCGAACGTAAAGCTTTATATGATAATTGTGTGAGAGAGGCTATTTATTGTTTAATATGAAACTTCCCAATTAAAATTTAACAATTAAGCTAATGGTAATAATATTTATAAAAAAGGTTAGGTATAATTGTTTAACCCAAGTGGCGATCAACCCGTTAATGGTCGGATCGAAAAGCAGTAAACTGGCGCCCCACCACTCACGGGTCGATGCGAAAACCAGTAAACTGTCGGCCACCAGTGAGTGGTTAATGAGGTGTTGCCGTATTTAGAGGTGAAATTGGACGCATTTAAGTATAGTTACGCTCTTCTGGCGCCCAAAATTAGGTAGCGAGTTAGACAAGGATAGCATACCGTAAGAAACACAAATACACTTGGTATACAATTTGTTGGTGAGGACCATTAATTCGGGAACGACTGACTAGTCCGAGTTCAGTCTTGATTTTTAAGAGGTTGTTTTGTAAAATAAATTGTATGTTAGGTCCCTTTTAATGACATAATCTTAAAAATAAAAGTCTTAATTTGATAGTTCAATAGCAAGCATCTCCAATTATCAATTTACTTTATGATGGTATTCATTTTTAACAAGGAAACTGGAAAACTGTAATTCTTCCGGAGTTTGATTAGCTCTGGCCAAATGTATAAACATTATAATAATGTAATTGCTATATTCAAATAGCGTATTTAACGCTGATTACAACGATATGTGATTTAATATACCTACTTTTAAACATAGAAAAGCTTAAATTGATGATTTTGTAAAATTATTTTTATCTGCGCTGACCACCCATCGGGGCCCCGCCACGTGACTGCTTTCGCGGAAAACCGCGGCCCTTGAAGGGTTAACTAAGCATTTGTACAATGGTAACAGTAGGTAATGTCAGGGGTTATAACATAATTGTTTTCACTTTGGTGTTATGAAATGTTACACAGACTGTTGGTTATAACATGATACTGACTTTTATACCGACATGTACAGTCAGCAGCACAAGTACCTGAGAGGGCCAGGTGTTAAAAAAATATGTCATATATGTTCTCTTAACAAGAAAGATTTGCTCCGATTATTAAGGCTTTTCTCAAAAATCATCAAAAAATTTTAAAATAAATATTATTACTTACAAGCAATTTGTAAATCGTATAAAGCATTTTTATTTAGGTATTTATTTTAATTAGCTTACGACGCTATAAATATCTAAAACGCGCACACTGTATATTTGTATCGAAGTAATTGAGATAGCACTATCGCATGTTACTGGGCCTGGGCAAGGGAATAAGTAATAAGAAAACTGTAGAAATCAATAAAAATGTGGATTATTTGAATAATATTACTCGTTAGCGGTTTAGGTATAAGTGTTCTGAAATTGTGATTTGAATTACAGCCCATAAGTCAAAAAAATAAAAGCATAGAACAGTTTAATGGTTATTTTAAGATTATTTTCTATCGGCACGATTTCGTACAACCATGTATCGAGTACGACTACGGTCGTTGAAATATAATGAATATTAACATATATTTCTTTTGCTTTACTAAAACAAATAGTTTTTCTTAAAAAACTGCAACATCAATTTCAAGGACAATGGGTGTTGACAGCCCCTTAAGTATTTTTCTCGTTTCAAATCGCTCGGTGTTCTTGAAAACGGTGCTAATAGTTACATAATAATATTGTCTAACTTTACAACATAATCTTTCAAATGTAATAAATTTTCTGTGTATTTTATTATTTTTGTCAACCGTACATTAGTTGATAAATTTGCTGCTTTTTTAATTACCTGAAACAAACAAAGTTAAATGGAATGCTAATATTTACATAACGAAGACAATATAAAACAGCGTTTTCGTGCGATTACATCCATTGCTCTTACAGTCAGGTCAACAAAGTTCCATCCATAGGTTGGAGCACGCGCTCATCATATTTTGCTGACCGCCATAATTAGTATTACGTTATTATGACAAAACTAGTAAAATATTTTATTTTATTAAAACTGTGTGTATTGCATAACGTTTACCAAGCACTTTCACATTCAATGCAAACACAAGAAAAACCTACAAATGTACGTTTTCTTAACGTATTACATTTTTTTTACTGTATTTAGTTTGCGATACATAATTTGCTACATGTTTTTAAAATTAACTTAATATTCTACATTTATAGAAATGCCTTTTAACTTTTCACTCGCATGTGCTAGTGTGTCACCAATATATATAAATATAACTCTATTTGGCGTGTTTCGCGGTAAAATCAGATTACATCTACAAGTAACATAGGTAGGTAATTATTTAAACTTTATCTTTCAGATGACAAGTGATAGTGAGAACGTTACCGACGCCGACGTTAGATTTGATTCGGGTCCTCCAATTTCCAAAAGGACTGTTGGGGCGCCTATATCACTTTTGATACATCACATGAAGAAACGGGCAATAAGTGCCAGCCAAGGATCAAGTAAGATTTTATGTTTTTTTTTAATAAAATTTAAATAATAATTAAGTATGTAGGGGAGATTTCTCCGAGAGGTGGGGCGTGCGGGATGAAGGCGAAATTAAAGGCGTTTTTACGATGGCAGGAGTCTATTCCAGTCGGCGCTAATTACAATTAAACTAATACTGACTAAACTAACGTATCTTCTCAGGCCGAACAGCGTCCAATAAGTACAACTGCCGAACACTAAGGAAACGCGGGATACTCTAATTAGGTTTTACTACTAAATAGTCAAGAAGGTCCACTAAGGTCCAAATGGTACGCAGAGTGTTCGCAGTCTCGACTCCTAACTAATTCTCAATTCTCAACATTTACAATATTCGGTGCATCGGGTCCTTATTCTAGGAAAAATCTTAACACCGCCATGTAGGGTTAGTATGCGCGCTGTACAGTGACATCTAGTTACAAATTGGTAAACAGTTAAATTGTACGAACATGCGCGTTGTTTTTATGTACCTATGTTAAACTATTTAGATACATTCGATATATTTTTAGGAACATGTTACATGATGTTCTGTATTTTTTACAGGTTTCAGAAACGAGTTATGATAGGCCTACTAACACCATCTTTGTGCATATATAGAAGAACTGTACATGTACTACCGTACATGTACAACTGTACATGAGTGTTCAAGATTACGTTAATTTAAATCTATACATTTGCTATGTTTTACTAAAAATACAAGTGTTATGAAATGCTTGAAATCATAATATTAAGACTCCAGGAAAATTGGGTTTAAGAACAAAACATCGGGTACTAGTAAAGCCATCTTGTGAGGCGCAAGGAACTAAACGTTGCCTAGGAACTGGAAGCTATCCAATTTACATTAATCTTAGTCTGCACATTCGTTATGTTTACATAAAAATCTAGGCGACACATAACACAAGTTATGCAAGGTTTTGGATTATTAAAACTACGGTAAAGATAAAATATCGCTAATGTTTACGTCGAAATCGAGGACTACTAGCGCCATCTAGTAGGCTCCATGTGAACTACACATAGTTTATTGATATATTTGGGAAAGTTCGCGTTACAAATATAATATACGTGTATGTAGAGACTCTTACCTGCAGGCAAACTGTAAATACAGTTTTGCAGGGATCTGTAAAGATTTAAGCTCTGTACTGTGTATTAATAAATAAATATTAAAAAAAAAAGTCGTTCGCTAGCGGTAACGACTACGTTTAGCCGTTAATTTAAAATACTCAATCACTCAAAAGTGGTTGCATAGATTTAAAATGATGCCCACAATTAAGAAAAATATCTAAACAAACAGCATTTCGGCTCGATTCGGAAAATGAATTAGATTTCTACGAGACTTCAACAAGTTACGATATGGATAATTTCAACAAGTCAAATTTCGACAAGTCACATCTAGTCGATATCTAATGTAGATCTAGTTGATCTCTAAATCGTCTCTAGATCTTGTGATTATCTCGAAATCCGAATAGGCCTGTTTGGCATAAGTATTTAGATACAGCTTTAAGCGGAAATTAACATATTTTTTTTAATGTTTCCAGATTGGTTGAAGCGCGTGTGGAGAGAGAGACAGTTCAAGATTCCGCAAATGTTCCTCACGAACATCCGGAATCTCTGGGCAGTGGATCCAGCCGGCGGCCGGCACTTGTTCGATGCCGGGGTCCCCTTTGGCTCCGTGTATCTCGTCAAAACGTTGTTGCTCGACATTTTATTCCCAAGAATCGGAAAAAATCTATAAATCATTCATATTTTTGCGCATTATTGTAATAAGTAATTTTTTCTTCATTGTCTGGTGGTACAATCGACACTATAATGTTAATAAATTGGCTATAGGTAATCTAGTCTAGTACATGCGAACTATTAGGGGAGGGGAAGCCTAAAGCGGTTTTACTGCGAAATTAAGTGCGTATGTATGTACTTATATCAAAGTGTGCACATTTAAGTGACATTTAATGATTATGGGAACACTCGTCAGTTTTTGTAAGTTCCCATCGAACACCACAGTTACCTATGATAGAATGTGTTTTTATGGAATGGTGAAATTGTTAAATTAAAACTATTAAAGGAATATGTTATAATATGCCATTGGTTAAATCGAAAACTAGTATATCTATAATAATGTAGATAATTTCCCATTTTATAATAGACTACCTAACATAATTTAGTTGTAAAATATGACTAAAGGCGACGTATGAGTATCACGTGACCGGAAGGGGTTAAAACAACTAAATTGAATGCTAAACAGTTATTGTCATACTTTGAAATTAAAACTAGGCGGAAAAGAAAAGTAGGTATTAAGTAAATTTTTATCTTAAAGTAAATTCAAGAAATAAAAACAAAATAAGAAAAGTTCCTTTTCCTTTGAAGTTTGGAACTTAAACAATAGGAAAATCTTCTTTGTTTGTACAGTATTCTACAGACTAAATACAGTGAAACCTGGATAAGTGAGACTTCAAGGGACGAGCAGATTTGTCTCACTTAACACATTCACTGCCCCCAACGCACATGTGCGTTCACCGTCATACAAGTTTGTTCCTAGGCCACGCCCCCTGGCAGTGAATGGGTTAAAGAGGTATTCCACTCAGGCTCTCAGTTAGCCAGGTACAAATAAATTTCTGTCTCATTTACAGAGGGTTCCATTAATAGAAGTGAGAACAGAGTATATCTCAGTTATAGAGTAGTCTGTTCGAGATCCTGAAAACGGTGAAAAATAGAGATACTACTCCTAATAATACGTGTGATACCTCATTACTCTCATTAGATTCGTCATGATGCCTAGAAAAATGTATTCGAGACGTGTATTAGCACACAAAACATATCAAAAGTTATAAACAAAAAAAGGGGGAAAAAGTAGATATTTTTTATTTCCCTAATATCTCAAAAAGTATTAATATTTAAGAAACCAAAATTATCGCCGCGCCTCATTTTCGGGAAACGCGCGTGGCGTGAAAAAGCGATTACGTAACATTAAATATAATTTTAAATATATTTATTACGGAAATAAAAAATATCTACTTTTTCCCCCTTTTTTAGTTTATAACTTTTGATATTTTTTGTGTGCTAATACACGCTTCGAACACATTTTATAGGCATCATGACGAATCTAATGAGGTATCACACGTATTTTTAGGAGTAGTATCTCTATTTTTCACCGTTTTCAGGATCTCGAACAGACTAGAGGTGGTTAATAAGGTATTTTGTAATTATCTTTAAAAATAAATAAGGTAAAATAATCCTTGTCCCTAAATATTTATTAAGTCTGTTTAAATATTTCTTTGAATTTATTTTGAATGATCCTCCAAAGGATAGATATTTTAAAATAAATTTACATTTGATACGGACTTCATTGCGTCTTAGAAATGTATTAAATGAAAATATGTTTATTCGTGTTACTTATCAAGATTTCTGCTTTCGTTTCGATAGTTTTAACTCCATAAAGTAACACTAAATCAAACTTGAAGTCGTTTAGACACAATTAAGCAAATGCGGAATTTGTGGATAGACTAAGAGTTAGTAAGAATACGGAAATTGATTAATAAAGTCCAAGTTAGAGAGGTCATAGATTGACGTTATCTCAGATACAGAGGTCAATTCCTAAAAAAATTCTTAAATAACAATTAGGAAAATGTAATCTTATAAATATACTCTCAGTAAAAGAGGTAAAATACACTCTCTGTCTCAATTATAGAGGTAAAAGTGACTATACAATCACAACAACTAATCCCAGTTATAGAGGTTCGTTTTATCTCACTAACAGAGGTAATTCAGTGCTAAAGTGTCGGGACCGCACCATGAGTCCCAACTATAGAGGTTTCCCACTTATCCAGGTCCCACTTAACCAGGTTTCCCTGTAAATCTTTATTTGGATAACTTTCTGATATACCTTCGCAAATGCAATCTCATTTAAGGTTACATTTGGATTGCGTCTGCAGCGCAGCGGTGCTATTGCAATACTGCAATTGCTGCAAACTGCATAGCTACTGCAGGAAATTTTAACTTGATGTTCTGTGTAATTGGCATTCATTGCAGCAAAACAGTCAGCAACGCTACAGCACTAATGCTTGTGCAGTCCTAATTAAACCTTTAGTTTAAAACAATAAAATAAGTTTTATTCCTAATAAGTTTCTACCTATTACTAACTCTAGGTAGTGGTTGTTAAATGGCATGCAACTTGGAAGTCATAACAATGTAATGTGGCACATTGTACCTATTTAATTAATAAAATAAATAAATATCATCTGACAATCTTACGCAAATCAACCTAGACCCACAGTAAGTGGGTAGTAGACACGATATATTGATAAATAATTATTTACCTACATAGACACACACATTCAGAACTCAGGAACAAGTTAAGTGTCTATTATAAACACAGGTACTAATAAATTCCCTTACCAGGATTCGAACCCAGGACCTCCAGGATTTACAACATGGGTTTGGAAATGAAATTTATTTTTTTCATCCGATGGAACAACACGCGGAGATGAAAGCATTTCGTGACACTATTTTTTTACTGTTGTCTTTCTCGACTATGGAAGCCAACACGTAGAGGCCCTTTCGACAAGTTAATGGTATGTATGACAAGTACATCAAGCAAATGCTGCCCTTGACCGTACCATGGAACGCGCGCAGACGCAGCGCCCACTATGGTGTAAGGTTTATTATTGATAGTGGATAATATTTAAACTTATCTACATTTCTAAAGTTTTTACTTTAGAAATGTGGATGAGTTTAAATCTTATATATAGAATTCTTTTAAAATTAGAATAAACGTCGTAGGAACTCGTGCATGAGTCGTGCACGGGTAAATACTACTGGGAGATAAGAAATCCGGAGGTAATTGGGCGACGATTCATCATGATCCATCTTGCAAGGAAGTGTTTCTACACTTAGCTGAATGCGCCGATATACCGTTTCCAATCAGTCTAATGGGATTCTCATCTTTGGTTTTCTATATTGGTAACCTGCAATATATTTTCCCCACACCAGAGCGGAAAGCTCTCTTTTATTCTTAAAAAAAACTGATTGAAAAGTTGCATGTTGCATTTTATCCTAAGAAGAGAGAGGTTAACTTAAGTGATGATATTGAATAAATATTCAAAAGCATTTATAGTGATTTTATTTGAAATATAGGTATTTAGTATTATCTTCGCAATCTGTGTGGTGAAATATTTTGCGTTTCAGTACATAATGACAATGTTTATTTTTTGACGGTAAAGATTGCGTAAATTATTTGCTTTTATAATAGTATATTCCAAGATTTCCAAGATATAACCACCCACCGTATCTCTTCAATGCAGCTTTTTGTATTTTTCAGAATAATAATCGTTTTTGTACTTACATTCAAGCCGGCCGCTAGTGGTCGCTATGGAATCTCAAAAGTGGTCACGTTTTTAAATTTGTTGCCTTGCTTGTCGCTAATGTTCATATTCTTGTTAGCTTAACGTTTGCACACGTTACTTCTCTTTAAGCGTAGGTAAGTGTGCTTCTAGTCAGTGACTAGAAACGAACAGCATTTTGTTACCTACTCGAATAATATTTAGAACCATTGTAAAAAAATAATAATCTTATGTCTTGTGTCACTTAGTGGTGTCACTGGAACTGTGTAGGTAATTTTGAAGATAATAATGTTGATACAATAACATGGAAATGATCTGATGATGCAGTCAGGGAGAGGTGAACTGTCGGAAATTGAGTTAGTACTTAGTAGTAGTAGTAAAACACTTTATTGTACAAAAAAAATGTAGTTCAGGCTGCTCTTTAGTAATGCTTTGAGGAGGAATAGATACAAGTAGTAAATTCAGTAAGAAAGTAGGTATATCCAGCAATATAAACCTGAGTAAGAAAATTACATAGGTACACCTTCTCACTACATCATCAGATTAGCTCCATAATATTTAGCAAATTATTGCACCAACATTAAGAAGCTATACCAAATTCCAGCTCACCCAGACACTGGACACTGGTATTCATTTCGCTTACAATATTTCATTTGAATGACGGATGTTATACTTATTCGAGTAAATAAACAAAACTAAGGTAATTAAATACGTGTAGTTGTTTTCGTTTATATTAACTTATAAATTGATAAAAAATAACACAGGTAGGTACGAGTACAGTCAAGTGTAAAAATTATGGCGGCACACATCTCACTCAAAAATATGTCGTCGGCACAGATCTCACTCAAAAATATGTCGTATAGCTCTATGTTGGTCAATTACCTATAAAACCATATTCCACATAAAAAAACTAGTAGCCCTCAGTATTGTATACTATCGTTTTTTCTTGAACGTGGGCCAAAAGAACACTTAAAGAAGGCTATCAATCTTGCTTAAACATTGCAGAAAAACTGGAGATATGTAGAAACTAGAAATTCTGTTACACTGTTTTTTAGTTCCTGACCCAGATTATGGATTATAAAAATATTATTAGATAGGTAGGTACGATACATTTATGAAAATAATGAAGACTAGATTATCATGTGCTAGTTTAAGATCAAATGGCAATAGCTAGTACGCATATATTCTTCGTATTTTGACTTTGCAAGTAAGCGTAGGGATGGACGTATGGCCACACATTGGGCGGACAGAATAACGTCAGTGACAAACGCCACATTGCAGGCTAGCATGCACTGGGCCCAGGACAGAGCGGCTTGGAGATCACTGGTGAAGAGTGTCCACAATCGACACGTCCCTCAGCCATGAGGTTACGACAAGGAAGAAGTAGGTATGTGCCTAGTTCAATCGTGAACACAAACATAATAATTGTGTAAGATCCGCCGAAAGGGTTGAAAGAATGAGCATTAACATTACACAGATATCCTGACTGCTTTCCGCGTCTTATATAGTGATGTGCTGCATCAGACGATGGTCTCCAATATTTCTGTTCGATGTTTATTCTAGGGTCATTTTTGGACCTTTAGCCATATTTAAATACAACACATAAAAAAAGTGGTACTATTTTTGGAAAATTTTTGGACGTTTGTATTCATCAAAAACTAAAAATATGGTCACTGTAATCGTTTGTTTCGATTCGTGCACTACTATGGCAAAGACAATGCACTAGGAAGGGATGGTACAATCTTATAGCCACCAGGCGGCTTAGCACGGTCGCGTTTTTATCCCTTGTCACCATGCCTGTCACGTTCTAACAAGTATGTAAGTGCGAAAGGGACGCGCATAGTGATAGTCGATAAAAATGGAACCGTGCTGAGCCCGCTGGGGTCTCCAAACTTTTTTACCTGAGGGCCATATTGCGCCTCAGAAACATTCGCGCGGGCCACCGTCGGTTTTTGCGACGGGTGTCTAACTAGTTGCTGCTGTTAGGAACAGTTTTACTCTCAATGAATGCTCAACCCCGCGGGGTGGATTGGAACGCGTCGCGGGCCGGATTTGGCCCCTGGGGGGTCTCCCCTGTTATAGCCAATCAGGACATCGCAAACGCCTGAATGACAGCAACGTATTTTAATGTAAGTCCACTTGTTCATCAAGCGCATTCTGTGACCAACGTAAACCAGTGCAGTGGGTAGGTAGTACCTTAATGTTTAAGTTACAGTGGTTAAAGTACTATGTGCCTGCACTCCATCGTAATCATCATGGTATAATAATATACTCCGCCTGGTACTCTATTCCGAGATTCGCGTATGACCTAACTGACACGAGCCTACGTCATCATGCTGTTTACAGGTTCTCAAACTTTAAAATGTGGGAGAATTTTAACCAACGGTGAAAAGTTATTTTAACGGGATTAATTTTAAGTTATTCATGTAGAAACATAGTAAAATAAAACAAATCTAATGTATTAAATTAAACTTTATTTATCTATACAAGACAAACGTTTGAAAAACTAATTCACAGTTACACATTAATTACCAAGCTTACGACGTGAAAAGTTTGGAAAACACTGCGACTGCTGACACTGAGCGAGAAGGAAATAACAATTAACACGCGTTCGACAAGGATGACGGTCAGGGCATGAAGTTATCTAGATCCGAATTGTCAAATGTGACAGCGCTATCCTGTGTTGCCAGTAATGTAAACAGAATTACCCGAACGTCTGAAATTTCTTTCGTGAATCGGAAGATATTGCTAACGAATAATTAAAAATGACGTGTTATTATAAAATTTAAGATAAAATACATATAAATGAAAATTATAATATTATAAAGAAATATTTTAACTTATTAACCATAGGTATAATGTACCCATGTAACATGTTATGTTGAAATAAAGTGGCAATGTTATTGTGACGTAGGCCCGTGTCACTCTGGGAATAGAAGACCATGTTTTATTAGACCATGGTATTCATAATAAGACGCAGAAGTGTCATTCATATGGCTCACCGAGCAGAAGCTAACAGGATTGGACGGCGCGTTTAGTGCCCTCTCTAGTTACGAAGGTTAATTACAAGTCTCGAGGTCATATCGTGCTGGTTTGCTCGAGTGCTGGATTCACTTGGATCTCTCTCTGTCTCTGAATAACTCGAGCCGCGTGCGAGTAAACTACCCTCTGTTTTATTTTTTATTGGTAGGTAAGTGAGATAGATAGATAAGGGTGTCTCGTGCTACTTGATAACGCTATACCCCGCCTGCGAACGTGCACTTTACGGTGACCACACACGCGTTGAATATTCGGATTACAAAAAGTGGCTACAAATTGAAAAATATGAAAAAAAAATAAGTACTATTTTTATTTCACTAAGATTTTTTTGGGGACTTTTCGCAAATTATATTACAATATGGTTAACGGCTCAAAAATAACCCTGTATAAAAATATATCATAATTAGATATTATATTACCTAATTAACTATAAAAAACAATAAAAATACTCTTTATTGTACACTTGTACAACCTTATACAGAAAGCAACATAATGAATACAAAAACTCAAGAAGAGGTAAACAATAGGCGGTCTTATCGCTGAAAAGTGATCTATTCCAGATAACCTTTAGGTAACGAAAATTAAAAAATATATATTAATTTCAGTAGGTGTTCCAGATGCAATATAAAAACTATAACACTACATATACGAAAGAAAATAATATATATACCTTAAAAAAAGAAAATAAAATAAAATATGGGTACACATATAAATAAATATATATACACAGACATATATTAAATTATACGTAACAATGCCAGCGATAGAGAAAGGGAAGAATTATAAATTAAAATTATATAAATAAATTACTTATTCCTTAGATTCCTTAGTTAGAATATGTCAATGCGTAAAAACTAAAAATATCTCAAATTTCGTCGACATATATCCCATCCCTATACTTCCGTAATTCAGGACAAACCCGGTGAACCCATACATTATTTACTGGCGCTGGCACTGACAAGTTTACGGGCCCTACATTGCCCTCTCTCTATTGTGTCAAAAACAAACACACAGTTAGTGGGACGCTTTCTTTATATCGTTATATTTACTGCAGATCGGTTATTCGTTATGACAATTGGAAGAACAAATCATGTCTTTTGTACACGTGTATTGTTTACGTTTATAAAAGCTCTTATAAATGCTTTGTTTTTAGGGTTCCTTGTTGGAATAGTAAGCAAGTGAAATAATAAGCGACCTATAAAATACAATAAATGTTTTTACATCAACAGAGTGTTATCAACCGTCAAATAGGTGACAATAGTTTTTCATTTTACAACGGGGCAAAGTTGATGTTTAACCTATCGTGCTAATACTCGTATTGATAGTTGATACCTGAGCAAGCAGAATTTTGTTTGGCAGCATTTTTCACGATATATTCTCTGCACTATCATAGATCAGAGAAAATATCGCGAGGGTTGCGCATGGAATATGGCATAGTAGGCTATAATAAAATCCACTCTGGAAGTCACTTAGGTATAGTATACCTAATAAGATTTCTCGTAATATTCCAAAAGTACTTAGTCAAACGACACGTGTTAGGCGTCTACACGTGTTATCGTGTTAAATTTTAAGCGCGTAAAATAGAAATGGATAAATTTATTATGAAACAAGTTTATCTCGAGTTTCAAGCGTAACATTAGCTACATTCCAATCTCATCTTTATTGCTCAAACAAGAACATCTCGCCACGAACTGAAGAGGTTTCTTGGTAGCAGAACGCCACTACCAAGGAAAAATGTATGTTTATCAATTTACAAGCGACGAATTGACATGCAGAGGCTGGTAGAGGTTAAATTTAAGCCATCATCATCAAAATAAAACAATCATAATTTTATGATCTATTTCGAAAGTTACTTGTCAAGAACGTTAAAAACTTCGCCAAAATAACAATTATGTTTTAAAAATTACTTGTGCGTGAAATCGTTATATGGCACGCAATATTATTAACCATGTTTTTTCGTATATTAAACTGTGTTTGCTAAACCTAAGTATGAATACCTAAATTCACAACTCCTTCTCAGTTTGTAACTCCTCGAGAATCATGAGTAGCGCATTCTTTACACTGGTAACTCATGTTAGTTTTGTACTTGTGAGATAAAACAATACCGTGAAAGGGTAATCTTGTATATCTGGGGGCACGGCCGTGCCCCCGCCAAGACGAGACAAAGGGCAAAAGGCAGTGCATATCTTTTCTCGGCACGTTTCGTCGCATTTTCGAACCCTCGTAGTTTCGGCTTGGATATTGCTAGAGAGCTGAAATTTTTTGTATACTACATAATATATGTAGGGGAGAGGGGGGTAGCCTGGTACACTTTTTACATTAATTGTCATAGTTCAAAATATTACTTATTGAAACCAGTTTTAAGCCTCTACACGATAACCTACACGTTATTAACCTATGTAATTACTGCATTTGCACATATATAAAGCTAAAGATAATAGTACAAATTACATTTTTGCAACTCAAGGAATAATGTTCGATACTGCCCCAAGAGTGGGTAGCTTTGAACTTACATGGGGCAGATTTGAAAAAGGGGCTGTAACGGCAATAATATCGAGATATACTTACGCGTTTTTTTTTATCTGTACTTGGTACAGTTTGTCACTAGAAATAATCGTGTTAACAGTTTACTCGTATAATTTGCAGTTACAACAAAGATGGGGTAGTTTGGAACATTCATGTTTTTTGGAGTGTTCAAAGGTGCCTCAGTGGAGGTACCTTTGAAAAGTATTGAAATCTTACTAAAGCTACCCCCTTATACTAATTTAATATTTTTTATATTGTACCTAAATACAAAATTCTAATATAATTATATTATATTAAACATAACTAAAGGTAATAAGTACTGAACCACTTAGTTCATGGAATTTAGGTAAATGCAATCGGGGCAGATTTCTTATTCGGAGAACATTTCTTATGGCCGGGGTAGTTTAGAACAGACTGCTAATCAAAACTGCCTCCTATTTATTTTTCATAACTACCCCAACACCTACTTAAAAAAATAAACGACGTTATTTTGTAGAAACATCGCAAATTTTGATTATTCATCCTTCGTCACTAAACATAAATAGATTGTTCTATCTAATAGATTAAGTTTCACTAACCACTTCCTTCAAATACAGCCTGAGAAACCTTACAAATCTGCACAAATACCGGTAGCGGGTAGCATCGAAAACAAACTAAGCTACTGGTTCGTTCATGTTCTGTCAAACTTCAAATATGTCAGATGACCGTTGTGTGGGTCGATGTTGCAAGCCCAAAATATGGATTTGTATCATTATCGCATCAAAAATACATTTTTAAACGCATTTGTTCTAAGCTGCCTCCAGTGATAGCTGCACCGCTCTCCCCTAGTTAGTGGACTTATCAAAAACACCAAGTTTTATTAGGCTACCTATTATACTTAAAATTTTATAGACACTTTAATTTTCACTGTCCGAACCATATGAAATTAGTGTCATAGAAAATACAGACTACTTCCTGAAGACCTAGAAGGCTGAAATTTGGCATGTAAAGATAGTTCTGTATGCTAACACATATGGTGATGAGAAATCTGTAACTTTCGCCCTGCTACCCCTTGAAATGGGGGTACCTCAAAATTGCTGTAAACCTGAAAATATTGGTTCCCGAAGTCCTAGAATCGTGAAATTTTGTGTGGTAGCAGTGATTGGAGTGCTAATAAAGAAACAACAATAAAAAAAAAAAAAAAGTATTTGATGTGCAGATTTGAACCAGCTTCACCTAGACCAGCCAAGTAGCGCCCTCTATATTGGCACTATTATTGTCGTAAACTTTTCGAAACCTTACTTACCTGCAACTTCAAATACAAGCGAGGTTCTGTGAGCTGAAGAACCTCGCGAACATAGCCTAAATAAGTGTAGCCTATTAGAAGTGAAGCCTGTATTGATACTAAAATTGTTTTATCGAACGTGAATAGCAGTTAAAGGAGATCGTCGATTTTGTTCGGCACTTGGGCCCAGAACAAAGTTGAGCGTTTTGGATTGAAACGAACGTCTTATTAATTTTCATAATCTCAAGATTACGAAAGTAAACACATAATTATGAAATAAAACGGGAATGATGAGAAATCCTGCAGTGAAAACATGAATCTAGAAAGGAAAACTTTAGTACACCTAGGCGGTTTTTTTTTTTCAGAAAAAAATATAAAATCTGGCGTGTAAATATAACTGAAATCTTTTTCTCATATAATATGAAGCAATATTTTGATCTTGTTTGTTCATTATTTCCGAATTCTGCGTAGGTGGCGCCACTACCACTATCTGTCACAATCTGGGGGTCTACCGCGAAACAAGAGATTCGAAATTTCGTTATCTAACCACTCTATCACTCTTGCATATTCGAGCGATAAAGAAGCAGATAACTCAATTTCGATTTTCGCATTTCCCGGTAGGCCCTTGTTAACAAACTGCCTTGATGCATCGATGTCATATTTTATTGTCTGTGAAAACTTGTCAAAAAACAGTTTAAGTTACAGTATGTATAAGTTACTCTATGATTTTACTAGAGGCGGTAGTGCTGCACTCTGGCGGCAGAACATTGCAGTAATATCCCCTATTGACCATTTGTAATACTTCTTTCAACAATAATAAGGTTTATTTAAGGTTGGCGTTGCTTGCAAATATGTGACAGATTGATACAAGATGGATGCGTTTCGTTGTATAAAAGTATATATTATTATCATTATTCTGAATACATTTACATCTCTTAACTTTAAACCAAAATGCAAAGACAATTAAGTATTTTTCTAAACTTTATAGGTATTTTGATAGCCGTTTGTAATTTAAACGTAGATGCAAAAAAAAAATGATACTATGATATTTTTAATAGTATCGAAACGCACGTATGTCAGCTATGAGGCTATGACCATGGTCTAATAAAACATGGTCTTCTCTTCCCAGAATGACACGGGCCTACGTCACAATAACATTGCCACTTTATTTCAACATAACATGTTACATGGGTACATTATACCTATGGTTAATAAGTAAAAATATTTCTTTATAATTTTATAATTTTCACTTATATGTATTTTATCTTAAATTTTACAATAACACGTCATTTTTAATTATTCGTTAGCAATATCTTCCGATTCACGAAATAAATTTCAGAAGTTCGGGTAATTCTGTTTACACTACTGGCAACACAGGATAGCGTTGTTACATTTGACAATTTGGATCTAGATAACTTCATGCCCTGACTGTCATCCTTGTCGAACGCGTGTTAATTGTTATTTCTTTCTCGCTCAGTGTCAGCAGTCGCAGTGTTTTCCAAACTTTTCACGTCGTAAGCTTGGTAATTAATGTGTAACTGTGAATTAGTTTTTCAAACGTTTGTCTTGTATAGATAAATAAAGTTTAATTTAATACATTAGATTTGTTTTATTTTACTATGTTTCTACATCAATAACTTAAAATTAATGCCGTTAAAATAATTTTCACCGTTAGTTAAAATTCTCCCACATTTTAAAGTTTGAGAACCTGTAAACAGCATGATGACGTAGGCCCGAGTCAGTTAGGTCATACGAGAATCTCGGAAGAGAGTACCAGGCGGAGTATATTATTATACCATGGCTATGACAGACAGTGGCAGTTAGTGTCAAACTAGAATACAGACTTGTCTACCAACAATAAAGCTTAGTGCAAAGAGAATATATAGCTCCTTAGTGAATTTGAGCGTTATGTCAATGCTATACTGGGTCAAGCAAATCTTGTCAGTATAGCAAACGGCGGCAAATTTGAAAAATCGCAGGTTAGCAACAATGTGTTCGAATAATTTGAAAATCGCGTGTCATCTGTATTTATCTGTGGAATGTGGATCGTGAATGACAGCCATCATCTTGTTTGTTTACATTCTGAATCGTTTCTATTTCAAGAGATGTTTCTGCTGTGTCACCATTAAATACCAATATATTAAATAAGATTGTGCATGACCTTAAGCAAAGCTAAGGTGCCTACAATGCGCACAGTGCCAACTGTGAAATCGAATAAAATATTAAAATTCAGTAGGACACCTACCTGCGGGAGCAATGATTTAATTCATACATTCTTGTTTAACGGCATAGTCCGCTTCTAATTTTATTTTGAGATCTTTAAATTTGTCAATTATTTTTATTAACATCGTTTTTACACCGCTTTTAAATTGTCCGTCCATATTAATAACAATTTCAAACATTTTCAATAAACCGCGAGTGACAATTTGAATTGACGTACGTAGGGCGCGCTCAGCGGAAAAAAAAGTTTTGGTTCGATGTACATTGTACATTGCTGCTTTTCTTAGCGCCATACTACTCTTTGAGTGTTGCCCTACTTTAGTTTGCTTTACATTTCTACTGACAAGATTTGCTTGACGCACTATAATAAAGATGTTGACGACGCAAAGCTTTTGTTAATAAATAATTGATTAGTTAACGGAAATAAATAATGTAATGTCTTTTTATTATTTACTTCTAATTCCCGTTTCATTTACTTATACCCAAGATTATATATTATTCCGTAATAAAATCCATATATAATTATAATTACTGTAATAGTCTGTACCATAATATACCTACGCGATGGTTTTTCCTACGGGCCTAAAATCGACGATCTCCTTTCTGCATTCGATGTAAGCATGTAGATAGCTAGAACACATGTCTCAATAAAGAAAAAAATCCTGACTTATAATTTATATAGGTCCTACATAGATGGCGCTAGCAACAGGTCTTTTATAAAAACCTAAATGTTTTAAAATTATGCCTGTGTTTATATGACCTTGTATTATCGTAGTTTCTATAAACTAATATGTCATTTTAGCCTATTTCTAGCTGGTTTATCAACTCTTACAAAAATGAATGAATTCCCACCAAAAACATTTCATGTAAAGTGTTGCCAAGACTAGGCGCAAAAGCTTTTACACCAAAAAGATATCAGATCCCGTAGTAGGTACCAAGACTTTTACTCTGTCAGTCCTAACTTTATAAGCTCTAACTGTATAAAGCCAACATCTTGGTCAAACAGTACGGCTTGGCCGTTTCGTTGCAGTCACATAAACACTCCCTCGGTGGACTTGTTGTGCAAAGTAGTAACACAGGTCTTTCAAATTCTGAAAGTGTCATAACGGGATTGTCCATATATGACAGCAACGAAACGGCCAAGCCGTACTGTTTGACCAAGATGTTGGCTTTATACAGTTAGAGCTTATAAAGTTAGGACTGACAGAGTAAAAGTCTTGGTACCTACTACGGGATCTGATATCTTTTTAGTGTAAAAGCTTGATGCGCCTAGTCTTGGCAACACTTTACATGAAATGTTTTTGGTGGGATAAGATTTGCCTGAATGTTGTTTGTTACCTACTGTACTAGCGGTTTGCTGATCTCTGGAATGGTTAGTTCAAGCAGGTACTTACGGCAGCTCCTACAAATAACAAGCCTTTGGAAACGGAAGTGAATGTGTCTGAGCTTGAGAAGCGTTATATGTATGTAATAAGGTATTCGTTTAACACACAGGGAATTTTAGGAAACACAGGAAGTCAGCACTATGAGTTAAATATACCTTACCTACTACTTGTAGTCAAGTGTAAAAATATGAGTGCACTCATCATACTCAAAAATATGTCCTATAGCTCTTATGTCAGCGAATTAAGAACTAGGTATGGGACATTTTTTTGAGTAAGTTGTATGCACCCATATTTTTACTCTTGACTGTACAAAAGCAGAAACATTTTTAGAAAATAAGGGCAGAAAAACATACACTGTCATCGACTAGAGGTGAGCCTAAGCCTAAAATGAGTAATGGGGTAAGTGATTATGTTTCTTGTCTATGAGTACTTGTTTTGGGTCACATAATTATAACTAAAGACCTGCTCTGAAAAAGAGGAAAGTAGGTAGGTACCTAATACCTATATAATATTTCACGAATGACGGGACAAAAATACGCTCCTTGAGCTCTTACAATATTTATGTGTTTTGTCGAGCCTACACACGTTACAGAGATATTATATAAATTTCCAGAATCTAATTTCACTTCAAACGCTACTCCCGAGACTGAATTTGTTGTGTTACACGTGTTGGTGTCATGGACTCTTTAATTATTTAAAAAACCAGCCAAGTGCAAGTCATACTTACGTAGAGGTTTCCGTATAGGAGAAATTTATAAACTATGAAATTACTGAAAAAGAAAAACTTGAGTTGAGGTTGAAACATAGGTAACTACAGCGGTCATAAAACTGTTGTCCTCATTCATCGATAAACGCTACGAACTGCAAATACATAATATGTTATAAGTTTCTTATTCTTATATTATAAGTTTGTAATCTCATTGAAACTGTTTTTAGACTTTTCTATTCACTTGTGATATACGGCGTTGCTACTTGATATATTTTATATTTTCAGTTTAGTTCAATTTCAAATTGAAATATTATATTACGAAGTTGTGAACTTTGTGCTGCAAGACATTGCTTCTTGTCAAATTGTTTTGAACCAAATACTTTCTCCAATCCAAAATACATAAATGACGAAAATTTGACCTTTAATTTTTACTAACCGATACTTATCTACCGTCCAACTACCGATAACTTTAAATGAACGATATCTTATATTTGAAAATTCCTTCGTTCCTTCCAATGAATATATTGAAAATATGAATATATCATTACAATTTAAAAGAATATTTCGATTATCCTTAATATTAGAGCTATTGTCTTATAAAGTAAATAATCATCTAAGTGGTACATCATATTTCATTTTCTACTTAAATTTACATGCTTAGATTAGATTTATATTTTCGCTTCGCCGCCATGACGTTCAATCCGGCACTCATTTTATCAAGGAAATGCATCTGTCAATACAGCGACAGCATCAACGTCTCCAGAGTTATGTCGCAACCGTAATGCAGTTGCCATCTGAATGTGACCTAAGTGATCAGGGCTATAACCGCGAAAATCGAAGTTCGCAAATTGCGGGCATTTTTCTCTGTCACTCTTATTACGCCTTCCTTGGAGTAAAAGAGAAAGATCCCCGCAATTTGCGAATATCGGTTTTCGCGGTAGCCCCTCAGTTTGTGGTATCTATTCACATTAACAATATTTGGATTTGTAGCCCACAGCCCACGTTGATGCCAATTCCATAGGTTTCAGCAGAATGTGGTCGTAATCGAATCCGCACTCCAGGCGGCCTAGCCAAGGTGACGATCGCTTGCGCTTCGCCTTCGAATCGCTTTGAATCTCTCTATCACTCTTCTATATTAAATTAATGTGACAGTGACAGTTGCGTTTCGTTCGCTACGTAGCGTTAGCGATTGGCATGTTGTGTATGGGGCCTGGTAGGATTTTGGGCGGCGCGGGGAGTCCACAATGATGTGGATTGGATATTTTATCATATTAACGTGGTTGTTATAAATGATCTAAAAGTCTGAATTTATAATCGACTTTGAAACCGTTTTGATATGCCTTGTAGTTCAATGCTCTTGTTATATCCTTTATACGGTCGAACACTTCTTTCATAGTCAGGTTGGAAATTGTACGTTTCTTTTCTCGTATCTTTGGCACGAACCGATTTTTCTCGTGGAGGGCCTTTTTTATATATCCCGGCAACAATTCTGAAAAATAAATAAAAAACTCAGAGTACAAACTACAAATCTACAAGCTACATACTTGCAAAGGGTCGGTACAATGGTATACATTGTAACATAATAAGTTTGTGTATCAGTAAAATATTATAATATTATGTACTATTTGACATGAAAATAAGACCTAATATTGTATGTGAATAATGTAGGAGTTTTGATTCTAATAAACACTAGTGGCTCTGTGAGCTGTAGACCTTGCGATAAGCGCCATAAGCATAAAAATTAAAAAAAAAAACTTATTTCACAAACTCAAAATGGTCTTAAATGCCATAGACCTACTGGCAATTCCCACATTTTCCAAATAAAACGAAACTACAGAAAATGTTTAATTCTATGAAATAATCCTACACAACAGTTCAACAATATAGCCACGAACAAAAGAGCAAAAGAAACGTAAAACAATCAAGAACAATTTTAACACACAGATAGTTTACTGAGTCACTTGTCGACGTTAAATATTCCCACTTCCGTATTGAGCATTACAAAATTTTATTGATAACTAGGTAAGTACTGAGAAAAATAATTCCCAGTCCATTAACCAACCAACCAACCAACTCGCTTTGGTGGTAACTAGTAGGTATTTTCTTTTTCGGTTGTTCCCAGTTAAGTAGTAAAAGGTGAAAAACAATTCTCAGTTGTTACCACTGGTAACAACATGATAGCAAATAGTGGGAATAACCCGATTAAACTTGTTGTTATTCGGAATATCTTAGCTTCAGACACGAACTTTAGTCTGGAAAGAAACAATTTTAGTAGTAAAGAAAGCAATAAAATAAAATAATCATACATTTTATTATTATAACTACTAAAGCGACCCGCCCCTGCTTCGCACAGGTTCAAACCTTATTAAATTATACACCTAAACCTTTCTCAAAAATTATTCTATTCATATATAGTTTTTGAGTTTATCGCGAACATACATACAAACAGACAGACGCAGCGGGGGGACTTTGTTTTATAAGGTGTAATGATATTGTAAAATACCAAACCCAAGACCAAAGTGAAAAAAATAAAAAATAAACATTCAATTAATTCATTATAAAGAGATAATTAAGTTTTGTTAACTACGATTTGTAAACATTTCATTACATTGCGCGTGTATTACGCAGATCGCCAAGATCACAAGTTTGTCAAATTTTATGTTCTAGTCTAGAACTAGTCCGGAGCTTGAATGTTGTTTGGTGTGGAGCTACCTACTTATTACCATAGCAAGACTTGTGTAAACAGTGTTCGCGTTCCTCATGTATGTACTTACTACTGAAGTTTCATTTGTAAACATTTCTGTTGTTTACACGTGGAACTGCAGTACAGTGTGAGTAATGCACTTACCTGAGAAAGAAAATAAGGCAAAAAACATTGTATTCCGTCTAGGTATTAATAAAATTGTAGGTACATGTAATTTCTTGTCACGTCAAGACTCCGTTATGACTCGATAGGTTTCTCATCATCCGATCCGATACCGGATGCCGGATGATCTTTGCAGAAAAAAAGCTTGCAAAAACGCTTGCTTTTTAACAACAAACAAATTAAATGTATAATTTTTGTTTTGCTTCTTTGTAGTCGTAACCGACATCCGATATCGGATCGGACAATTTGAACACGCTCTTCTTGAAGGTTGTGTCAATTAAGGAAGTACATTAGTATTCATTGAGTTTCGTACTAAACAGCTTTTCTTGACGTCTCTCTTTTTTACAAACCGTATTCTAACAATTCGATTTTATTTCAATCTAAATCACATATTGTTGAATATGGTTAGTATGGATTTAGTAAATGCATACCGCCTCCAGGGTACCGCGGAAACTCCAACTCCGCTAAAACACAACCGATGAAAAGGAATGTCAGTATAAGCGACTGCATCGTCAACTACTGCCGATTGCGCTTGTTTTCATAATATGCGATGTTTTCTCGCCAATTGAAGGAAATTTTAGGGTTCAATTATGGTAAAAATAATTGTTTACCTATACTTTTATTACAAATAAAATTTAATATTAAGTGAACTTCAATTTATTTAATTTTATTAATATAAAATTTGTAAAATTCAGGGTAATATAATTTATGTTGTAATTTAGAGTATAAATTCATTCAGAAAGCTATTGGTGTAAAGATCGAGAAGAGATTTGGCGTCCAATAATATAGTAACTTCACTAAGGGAACCGACATCTTCTTCTTTAATTAAGAAAAAAGCGAATGATTAAAGCCAATTACATATTATTAGAATCTATTATTAATAAACAGAATTATTTTAGACATGTTTACATTTAGTTTATTGGATAAGTAGCCGTACCACTAGTTGACACTTTTGATGTTTACGTTAGCAACTGCGTAAACTCGATCGCAGTCCAAGTCGCTCGCACTGATGAATTGGTAAGAAAGGTAATACGATGGACTTCACGCAGTTACTAATGTAAATGTGAATGTCAAATGCCAAGTCGTGGTAGCCGTGAAGGCACCTACTAGGTGTTTAAATACATAGTAAAGAGTCCTAGAAAGGTAATAAACATTTTAAACGTGTTAGTGTTTTGTGTTCGTGTCCAGAACATCAAACGAACCTTATTATATACAGGATACAGGATCTAGTAGGTACTAGATCCTGTATTAGCTTTTACACAATGTACCCGGGGTCCATTACCTTTCAGCGACAAGCGTTTACATAAATCAAGTAAACAATATATTAGTAAAGTTTGTCCGAGGAATGAGGCGGTGCGTCGCGGCCAGATGTTGCCTGGGTATCGCAGTTCGAACATATTGGGTTTGTTCAGTCGTAATCGCTACTTCGAGCTGGTGTGATGGTTATGCGATTTTAAAATGATCAACTCCACGATGTCTAATATTATTAAGCATTTAGTGTGTAAGTTCAAAAAAACAAATTCGGCCGCAATGTACTTACCTAAAGCAGGCGGCGTGGCTCACTCCGCGATTTCGTCGCTTTGCTACAGGTAGCTAAAAGTACATCCGTTCCGCCCCAATTTTGGGGAAAGCCATAAGCCGCGCGTGGCGCTGTCGCCACCTAGCGGCCATATCTGTGCTGATCGTAACAGACGCGTTTTGTTAGAGAGTGAGTCTTCTGTACCTAGTACTATTAATTATTCTGTGCCTAAAGCAACACAAAAGTTAAGAGCTCTTTAAAGTAACTCTCGTATCTCGTAATGTCATGTCATGTCATGTTATATCTCGTAATGTTTGCAGTACCTGCATTGCCGCTCTGTAAATTTTCAAAAATTTATTATGGGGTCATAATTAAATGTAACTTAAAAAATCTCAATTAATGATTACACGGATTCATTATATATCCGGTTGAATTTATCGCCCGTATTGGATTTACACATGCAGAAATAGGCAACGCTCCTCTATAATTTCAATCAATCAATCAATATCAATCAATATTTTTTATTGCGATAACACAGTTGAATTATGTAGGGGAGCTGGGGGCTTAATGTAACAGGGGTAAGTAGTAACGCTCAATTTTGACGGGGAATTAAAAACATTTTATTATTATTTTTGCTGAATGACTTTATTAAACTCGAGGAATAACGTAAACACCGCCATTGCCCCGCCAGACATCGAAGCGAGTGGATGTGCACACGAGCTCTGTTTCGACCAGGTATTGTAAAAAAATACTTACAAAAATGTTGATTTTGACAATTGAGCATAAATTAATTGTTCATTGTGTTTTCATTGCTACAATGCAAATTTAATTGTATTTTTTTTGCTTTTTTTTAAATACTTCTATAGCTTATAATTTTTGGCATATTTAATTAAATAGACATAATGGGCCCATGGGGCAAGTAGTAACACAAAGCAGGGGCACGTTGTAACATATTAGTGTGCGTGTATATTTTTTTGCTCTCTAATAATTGTGCATGTATTTGTATATAAGCATTGCCCAAGCGCTGCTGCTTGCTGAAGCGCTGGTGGCCTGACGGTATTAAGAGCGTGCGACTTTCAATCCGGGTTCACGGGTTCAAACCCCGGCTCGTACCAATGAGTTTTTCGGAACTTATGTATGAAATATCATTTGATATTTACCAGTCGCTTTTCGGTGAAGAAAAACATCGTGAGGAAACCGGGCTAATCCCAATAAGGCCTAGTTTCCCCTCTGGGTTGGAAGGTCAGATGGCAGTCGCTTCCGTAAAAACTAGTGCCTACGTCAATTCTTGGGATTAGTTGTCAAGCGGACCCCAGGCTCCCAAGAGCCGTGTCAAAATGCGGATAACGCGAGGAAGAAGAAGACTCTAGCATAGCCCAGAAAAATATGCTAAGTTATTGTATTGTATTTTTTATAGAATGAGAGACTACAAGAAAAAATCTGACAGAGGATTAAAAACTCAAGATGTATATGAGTCGCCAGCAAATGAAGTTCTGGAAAAAAGAGTCAGCATACGTAACGCAGCCAAAACATTCGACTTGTACCATATCTCACGTCCTAAATTGCATAAAGTTCGTCTTGTTAATGTTTATTTTTAATTTATTGGTGTGTAGCCAGTCAATTATATCTGCGAGAGTTTTATTAATGTCATTGTTAAAATTATTTACGTCATCTGATTTAATTATTAGAGTAGTGTCATCAGCAAACATTATGCAATCTTGTTTAATATGCAGTGGCAAGTCATTAATATATAAAATAAAGAATAAGGGCCCTAAAATACTCCCCTGGGGTACACCACAGCTGTTGTGGCTGTACTGTGATCGCTTAGTTATCAGTTCTCCATTTCCAACAGTTTGTATTTCCGTACATTGCTTGCGATCTGAAAGATAGCTATTTATCCAACTGTAGGCATTCCCTCTTATACCATACCACTCTAATTTTTTTAAAGGATCGAATGGTGGACAAAATCAAAAGCCTTGTTCAAGTCTAGGAATATAGCTGCTACGGGCATTTTGCTGTTTAGCGAATCTGTCACTAGCTTTATAAGGTTAAAGCATGCTAACGTGGTTGAGCTACCCTTACGAAAACCATATTGATTTATGTTTAAGACGCATAAGTTACTAGTTTGTGCGGAAAGAGAAGAGTCGTAGAATATATGGGAGCCAATACATTCTACGATTATTTTCTTTCGGCCCGGCTCTATACTATACGTACTGATTTAATGAAATATGTATAATGTATATTGTACATCATAACATTCCGGTTGTAATAAATATTGTTGCTATAGTTGCTTATCGTTTGACGTCTCTTTACGATTTCTATGTCCAATGCTACAAATATATCTAATTAATAAGCTTTAATAATCTGACTGAGTAATTCGAAGATACAGTAGGATTTACAGCACACGGCAGTGTCTATACTCCGTACCTACACCGATGACTGCTGTGGGCTTATATTCGTAATATTGATGACAGTAGCATGACTTTGACTAACCCCTCAAAGTACTTAATTATAGTTAATAAGAAGAGAAGAATCATATGTACGCGATAAAAAATAATCATTCAACGTTAATCAAAACTGAAGTAGTAACGTATTATATATTTTATACACGTGCCTGTATTATTTATTATGAAACGGTACCTAGGTACCTACGTGAATCGGGCTGAACGGTAATAATTACTACTCACATTAATCACTCGAGATCGATGACGTCATCGAGGTAATGATTCAACTTTTGACAGCTAGGCGTAATCATGAAAGAACCAGACATTATTAATCGAAAGTATATTATAAAGTATCCTTTGTGGTGGCCGAATAGGGAGTATTATTAAGTTAATCTCTGCGTAGGGAGCGCCACTAGCATAAAATGTAAACAAACCACCTTCATGCGTCATATTTATTTGTATAAAATAATTTGTGAAATCTTAAAAAAAAAATCTGTTTAAGGCATAATATATTCCTACATATAGTAGTAAGGCATAATATATACATACATATCGTGCTGCCTCTGGCGGCAGAGCATTGCACTTTGTGTTCCTGTAACATTAAATATCGAGATTAAGTAAAATTTAAGCCTTGATTCATCTATCATCTAATTTTAAAGCGAATTCCCTAGCCATTAAAGAATGAAACAGTTCAAGAACTGCTAAATATTGCCTAACTAGATATCAATTTGACCAGTACAAGTAAGATCTCTAGTCCAGTAATTAGTGTTTCATATTACGGATACTATTATGCTGGAGCATCTAAGGCGAGTGGTCGGCAAGGGAAAATATTATCACAGCCCTTATCACGTCTCCAATGAATTTATCTGGGCGACGAATAGGCTGCGGGACTTTGACAAATTGTCGTCGTGTTTTGTTAAATAAGTCAAGTATCACTGGTTTCCATCTGTTTTGGCACAGACCGTTTCTTAATCCACTTGCCGTTAGCCACGAATTGTTTTCGCAAACAATATTAATGACAGACCGAAAAAATACGTTAATTCAAAATATGTAATTTGTAGCAGTCAGTATATAAGTTCAAAATAATGCCTACGGCTTTATTTAAAAATAATGGGTCCAGACTATATACCTATTGGTCCTAAAATTTTGAAAAAATACAATACATATAAACCTACCTCTATAGATTAAGTATCTACATTTTTTTTTATCTACCTACTTTGTATAAATATGTCTAGTTCAAAAACCTTGGGGTATTATGAATAGTTCAATTTGCACTTAGCCGGTATTTTTTGGAGTGAATAACTAAATAACAATCCTATGTCCTAAGTTTTACCACCAGTTTCGGTTGCCAGTTTTAAGGAAAACGCTATTGGCATAGCGAGAGAACAAATCACCGAGTCACCTTTATTCAACGTCAATATCAATTGAATCCGTAATCTTTTAGACAATTTATTGCATAACCAAATAGACAGGCACTTTGATTTGCCGAACTCGTTGCATTGAGAGAGAAGAAATGTAGCGTAAAATAATTTAATACGTACCGTTTTCCCTTTTCTGTATAGATACGGATATAAAAATGAATATTTTTGGTTTATTTATTACAACATATAATGCATTTTAAGATGGAAATGGTCTGATCACTTTATCAACGAATAATAGCTGACAAAATTAACACTGACATGATGCATAAGGTCACATGTATACTGCTAGCTAAATAGCTGACATTGATCAAAAACCACAATTACAAAAAATACTATTTTAACAAATATAATTTAAACGGGTCACAATTCCGGTATATGATACACTCAATCTTCTTCTCGGGACCTTCCTAACTGTTACCATAAGTAAATGACCCACTCCTGTTTCAAATGAAAATCAATCTGCTCAAAGCTTCCCTAACCTAAAGCATTTAACATTCACTACAACTATTAACAATATTCCTACTAACTTCAGAACTTCGGCATTTCTCGGCGTTGTTCGGTGCTCCCCGGCATTTCTCAAGGCGTATAGCCGATTTGTCAACGTCACTTCTCATATTTATCAACTGGGGACAATGGTAACTACATTTTGATATCGGCCCCGCCACAGTAGGTATATACAGGGTGGACGCCAGTAAACCGAAAAACTTTAAAATCGTATTACGAAACAAAATCGATACCTCATAAACTAAACGTCTTTTGTGTACTTATATGTTACATTACTACATAATATACACAAAAGACGTTTACGTAGTGGGATATGCAAAAACTGTAAGATAATAAAATATAAAAAAAATATTACACCTGATTCCGTAAATTACGACTTGAGGTACTGACCAAATGGATTACTTAAACAAGGTATACGATGCTTCTTTGATTGATAATAAATAACAAAATATATTATTATAGTAGCATGCGAATATTGAAGACAAGAAATAAATAAAAAATAGGAATTTTAGTTTATTTGATTGTTCACACTAAACTATTTTGCCAGGACGGATCGTATGACGTTATAAATACATATTAAAGTGTAGTTAATTATAATATACGTACCTTTTAGATGCCAATATCTGTGTGCTGTGCAGTAGTTTTTGAACCGTTTGATGGATAGGCAGGGTCGCGACGGCATGTATTCGGTGCTATCGGTTTCTCGTCCGGATTTGACAGGTGTTGACACTGCGCCAGTGAAGATTCCCAAACTGTCATAATATATGTATTGTTTTGACGACTGCCGCTACCAAATGAATAAATGTCATCTTTGTTATTAAAAAATATATATATACGTATAAAATAATTATATCATTGAAATAAACCATTAGTTACGAGTATCCTCTCTAATTACTCGATGCCTCGATGAAGTATTGCCCACTTTTCATTACATAACAAAAATATTTTTTTTTCTTCAAATGTAATATGAATAATAAATGATGTGTTAATATTAAAATCATCCAAGCTTCTCTTAAGTTAGTTATATAAAACATTAAATCTACCGTTCATAATTTATTTTCATATTTCCTTTTTCTATATTTTTTTTATTAGGTGACTATCAATTCATTCAATCAACTCTTAAAAATAAATCAATCAATCAATTGTTCTCTTCTTTTGTTTATTTTAATGAGGTGTGCCAATAAAGAGTATTCTATCTATCTATCTATCTATCTGTCTATGAGCATAAATCTTATTTTTTTTAATTGAGTAAACAGATCGGATAGAACCAGAAAGCTACCTAATTTGATGGCGCATACTATACCAACACCTTTGAAATTACGACATCTAAGAACAAAACAAACCTCTTAAGAGTCCCGAAACATTTAGTTGCAACACGGCAGACAAAAGGTCCCATTCCTCCGCTTCTCGGCCTTGTACACGTCTGAATTAACATTTACGCGTTGTCATGTTCCATTTGCTTTCATCAAAGCAATTATTATTATTACCACACAAGACATTGCCAGGGATTGGGGTGGAAAATTGCTTCATAACCACGGCCTATCCTGGATAGATGTACCGAATTATGTTAATGTGTTATGATAATGCGTATAATGGCTTCTCGACGAAGCTCGTCTTCGAGACATATGGATACAGCGTTTTTGAAACCGTTAGCAACACTGAATAATATATATGAAGTTCGAAATTGAATATAATGTAGGTATTCAGTCAACTTATTGGTGGCATGCTCTAGCTATAGTAGACGCAAACCAAACTGCCAACTGGGGCTCGTAAAACTTCTCATTCACACTCGCGGGGTCGGGGCTAGAGTGAGAGAGATAGTGACATGACCCCGTTCGTCAGTTTGGTTTGCGTCTACTATAGCACTTAGGTACAGTCACGCTCCGTTCTATAGCGTAAGTATGGAACAACCCCAATGCACTATATTTTTACGTGCATAAGTTTACCATCAAGCGGACCGCACCTACACTTACTTGTTAACGACATGTTATAACAACCTCTCTGAGTTGGTTTTACTGCTTCGTTTTCCTTACCTGGTTTGTCAAACGCAGGCTCCCTGTGACATGCTACTCAAGAAGGCAGATGGCTGCAATTGGACATTATACACCGTCCGTCGAGCAGCTAATCTGCTTTTCTAACCAATTAATCTGATTAAAACTGAAATTAATTAAATTACCTACCACGTGCCTGTTTCGTCAGTGGTAAAATAAAATTACTTACCCATTCTTTTCTTTAAAAATCTACGTGACCTTTTTAAAGCTTAATAATAGTCATTAATTTATAATTAATCATAATGTCGACAGAAAAATTATTGGCAAAAATTGACTGAATTCGAAATGAAAAATGTTACCAACCTACTCGATACCATTATTGAAAGCTATTAAATAATAATTATTATACTTACTTCAAATATTTTTTAATAATGTTATTTCATTCCTTTGAACAGGATATGATGACTTGCACGATTGATTTAAACATCTTGTTTGCAATAAAATGTGTTTGACTGACTGTGTGTTATTTATATAGTTACACAAATCTGATTTGGGACTAACTAGTCAGTCGTAGGGGCGGTATTCAGATTGTACTAATTATAAAGGTTTTAGTGTTAACTATGTTATGAATTATGATACAACTGGGTGTCCTTTAATACACCTAACATTAATTGTCATAATATGAATATTGAATTCGCATAACAGATTTGGTATAACATTATTGTTCATAACATTGAGCAGGCATAAAAACCATAACACTTATTGCGCATAAGCATAATGTATGTTATGCCAATTTGAATTAGGAGTATTACGTTATGCGATCGTTGACTATCGCTCACGCTGATTAAAATGCACTGGGAATTATAAAACAAAAGAGCAATTACATCAACACTCATAGTCTAATAAAACATGGTCTTCTCTTCCCAGAATGACACAAGCCTACGTCACAATAACATTGCCACTTTATACAGCACTATCGCATATGCATATAGCGCTGTCGCATGATGACGTAGGCTTGTGTCAGTCACGTGACCACGAAAAGTGGAAGAGAGTACCAGGCGGAGTATATTATTATACCATGATCAACACTCTAGCGGGAAAATAATCAGTAGGTACAGTCGCCTGCATTAATATGTTACTCAACGAAGCCCGCGAAAGTATCTGACACGTTCTTATTTGTAGACCCATAGGGGCCCACTGATTAACAGTCCGCCGGACGGTATCGGCCTGTCAGTTAGAACAAAATTTTGACAGTTCCGAACAACTGAAAGGCCGATACCATCCGGCGGACTGTTAACCCTTAATCAAATGACGGGAAATTATTTCCCACTTCATTCTAATTTACGAAATATTTTTTATCTTTTTAATGGCAGCACTCAGCGATACCAACCATACAGATTTAAAATCTTAGTAACATTTTGAATTAGAAAAATGGCAACACTTTTCTAATGGCCGCCATTTGTGAACATACGTCAAAGTCAATGTCAGTTGTCGTGATTTTTTTGCAATAACAACTGTTTTTTTAGTGTTTTGAGGTTAAGTGCGAAAAAAAATCTGGTAAGTGCATACACTGAATACTATCATAAACTAGACTTATTTTCCCTATGTTTTGCTTGAAAATAATTGTGATAACGATATGATTTAACCAAGATTTTAAGGTTTTAGTAAGTGGGAAATTATTTCCCATTGTTTGTTCTCCACCTAAATTATAATTTGTTTCCATTATATAAAATTATATGCCCGTTTGTCTGTTAGACAAAAAAATCTGTGCCTTCTTTTTGTTTTAATTATTCTTTAACTTATTTATTTGATTTTTGAAGATAACATTAAAAAATCATTCTTGAATTCCAAGCAAAGCTGGGGGGAGCTACTAACTAGTAAAAAGTTTGTAACCGTATCGGACAATGGGAAACTATTTCCCACTTCATTCAAAATTTTGCTATTCCCTAACGGATAACGGGAAATTATTTCCCATCGCAAAACCCCCCTTTCCCCTCCACTTAATTTTTTAAATATATTTTTTCGTAATCTACGCACCCAAATTACCTAAAAACCATTCTTAGTTTACAAAAATCTCATAAAAAGTGTTCCGTTTGATTAAGGGTTAATCAGTGGGCCCCTTGTCACGTCTTTTTGCGGCCTTCGAATAGTAACATATTATTGCAGGTGACTGTACGACGCTTTTAACGCAATATCGAACCTAGCCACTTTTAAATACAGGTGCTGATTTAAACTTTCGTTTTAAGATTTACCTCCGACGTTTCGAGGACGGCGTTGTCCCCGTGGTCTCGAAGAAGACTGGTTATTAAAGTTGACATCAACATCTTCTAGCCGCGCGTGTTTTTCGAACTACCCGCACTTGGTCTTGTTTATCAGCTTGAACGTTTTGCGCACTAGGGACGTCGGAAGTAAATCTTAAAACTTAAATACGCGGTTAAGTCCCGTTGCACAATTTAATAATACAGGTGCTTCCTAATCGTATTACATCCTGAACATTAAATTTTCATGGCTTGTCTGAAAACAATCCAATAACATTGGCAGGTATCATTTCTCTTTGAAAAAATAATAAGAAATTATAAGCGATACAAAATCTAATTTCCAACTTTTCCGAGATCGAGGTCGCGGAATTAGGTCGATCGACTCAGAAACAGGGGAGTTTTAGGGGTTTGTAAATAAATACAGAGTGACGCCGACGACGTGATCTAAAATGACAAGACGTGTTGTAGAATTTAAAGCTTTAATTACTTTAAATTCAAAATTTTGCTAAATTAAGATATTAAGTACCTTAAGAGCCCATCAAGGTGCACACTAGCGCCACTGCTAAATAATCGTGATTATTTAAATTTAACGAAAGATATTTAAAAATGCGAGTCTAAGGCCAAGTGCGAGTCGGACTCACACACGAAGGGTTATTCCGTACTATTATCTTTAAAAACGGTCACCCATCCAAGTACTGACCCCGCCCGACGTTGCTTAACTTCGGTCAAAAATCACGTTTGTTGTATGGGAGCCCCACTTAAATCTTTATTTTATTCTGTTTTTATGTTTGTATTTGTTGTTACAGCGGCAATAGAAATACATCATCTGTGAAAATTTCAGCTGTTTAGCTATCACAGATCACGAGATACAGCCTGGTGACAGACGGACGGACGGACGGACGAACAGCGGAGTCTTAGTAATAGGGTCCCGTTTTACCCTTTGGGTACGGAACCTTAAAAAGGAGGCCGCTACGTACTGTATCTTGTATTTAAGTACCTTTTGAATACATCAAACTAGTTTTTATGTTGACGGATTCGTCGATCTATGAACTCAAAACAAAAACGGCCGTTTTAATTTTGGACGCATAAATTAACGAATCCAGCAACATAAAAGAATAGAATGAATAGAATAGAATAGAATGTTTATTGACAAAAGAAAACGATCTTACATACACATGGACACAGGTGGATCCCAAACTAGGCTATGCCTGTGACTTGGGCTCCTAGAAAGCAATTGACATTAGAAAATTTTACAGAAAATATTACCGACATTTAAATAACTAAGGATTAGTATAAAAGGAGTTAAAGTTAGGTTAAAAACTAGTTTGATGTATTCAAAAGGTGCACATTGATGGGCTCTTAATTGGCGCAAATACAATAATAAAGTCAAGGATGCTTGGTTGAATAATATCTATGGTTATTTCATATCAATGAATGAAAAATAATATCTTGAAAATTAACTTTATTTTTGTAATTATCACCCTGTATAACATTGACGCCAATTTTACGGGCGTAATTTGAAATGTGACACGTTGACAGTTGATGCTCTTGAAATATTAAAAAATAGTAGGTAAGTATGATTTCTCTTCCTACACTAAGTTTTTACGAATATTAGAAAATGAAGGAAATATACCTATACAGCGTGTTAATCCAATACGGGCAATAAATTAAACCAGATATAGAAAATATCCGTGTCATTATTATATAGAAGTTACACTTAGGTAATTATGACATGACCCCATAATTCATTTTTGAATATTTATCCAGCAGCAATGTACTGCAAACATTACGAGACATAACATGACATAACATCACGAAATACGAGCTTTTATAGTAACTGCCAACACACGTTTCAGGTATCTTTAAGGGCCACCCCACGCTAGCGTCTTTTGAGCGTCGGCGTCTAGTCAGCGTTATAGAAAATGGCGTCACTGCGCAGTTGCGCCAACGTTGCGTCGAGCAGGTGCCTATAGAGTTGACTAGACGCCGACGCTCGGGAGACGCTAGTGTGGGGTGGCTCTAAATAGTGGCATTGTCCGATCGGTGGATGTCTATACATACTAGGAATTCTATCCCTAGCCATCATTATAGTCTTTTTTTCTATAATACTATAATTTTATGCCATAAAATTTCCAACTTTATACATAAATGAAATGCAATAAATAAATGAAATAAATAACTGGGTACCTATCGTATTTATATTAATCCCGTTTGAGCAACATCGGTTAACAATAAATATAAACAAACAGTACTCGTAAATTCGAAAGAAAACTGTCCACTACCTGAAATAAAATGGTTCGATGGATTTTTTCCTACCTGATTTCAGACGGCAGGTAATTGAAACAAGGTTGGATAAAACAATGGAACCGAACAAAGTTAATATGAGGGCGGTCCTAAATTTCGAAACTTCAGCAATAGGAACAACCTAACAATTGTACAATTTCCATTAAATTATGTGCCTTATCATATTGAGTGTAAGATTGAATATTGCGAGAGGTGAGGTTGTATACAAGGTGTCATTCTGTGTATCACGGAATTCAAGTCACCCTACAATGTTGATAAGGGTCGCAGTTCCTTAGGCGGCGGTGCCCTATCGCGCTTTACGCCCACTTAAGTCTACGGGTTAAGCAAGGAGAACATTACTGCAGTGCGTTATGCAGCACTTCATTACAAAGTACCTAATCATAATCAGTTTGCGGTCGTGACCATACCTTATTTAAACAGTTTAACCACATAATCATAACGAATATAAAACGAATTAACAAATATACCAACTGAAAATGTCGAAATCAAAATTAATAAATTAAGTAACTAATTAATTAATATTTTAATTAAACGTCATAACAATAATTGGTAGGTTTCAGTCGGCTAATTTACGTACAGATAAATGAACAGCCTATGTTTTCCAAAAACAAAAGTTCCGAATTTAAAACGGTGGTGACATAGCTAATGTAACTTTAATC